>NW_027315801.1:1801540-1881540 GCF_026437365.1 Eucyclogobius newberryi
TGCTGTTCGGGAGAATGCTCTGTCGCCAAAACTTTTGAGTCGGGATGTTGGTGCAGTCAGGGTGAGAGAGGAGGAGGATCGGAGAGCTCGGGAGGGGCGGTGGGGGATGAGGAGGTCAGACAGGTAGGGGGGGGCAAGGTGGTGAAGAGCTTTGAAGGTGAGGAGGAGTATTTTAAAGTTTATGCGCTGCTTGATTTTGCTCTAATTCGTGAAAGGTTACAAAGCCTTAATTATTAACTTTACCAGAATTGTCAAAATAATGCTTTATTTTTGCTTATATAGAAATACGTTCAATGTGTTTTTGTCCAATCTGTAATTTGCATTTTAAGATATTAACTTTTTTTTGTTGAACGCCAAAAGACGTCCATAATTTTTGAAACTGGAAAAAAAAAGTAAACCATGAAATTATGTTTTGATGTGAAACTGGGAAAATGAAGGATTTCCTAAAGTTGACACTAACACAGTTCAGTTTATTTAGTTTCAGTTTTCAGATTTCCTCACACATAAGTACACAGTGTGATCGTGGTCTGGACCTGAACTGAACTTGGTCTGAACTTTGGTCCAGACACGTACTTGGTCTGGAAGATGATCCGAAGGTGGGAAACAAAAAATCTGAAGTAAAACAAATGAAATCAAAATTAAATAAAATTTCCCAAAACTAATCCAAACATCTCAAACCCCAAACTAAATAAATCAAGTTTTGAATGTCCACTTTTGAAAATGACCTCACAGTTCAACATTAAAACTTGACTTCGTTTCACATTTTGCTTTTTAATTTTCAAAGATTATGGGACTCTTTTGGCTCCATAAAACATTTATACTTTCTCTCCTTATTGACCTTAGAGACGTGGGTCAAGCTAAAGCCATGACCCGACAGCTATGGCGGGAAAACGATTGTGGATCTAAAACTGCATGTAAATAAAAGAAATCTGGAATTGTTTTAAATCAAAGTTAAAACACAGTGTACTCCATAATTACAAGTGCACTGGATGAAGCAAACAAATCAAAGTTATCTTCTGTCAAATACAAAATATAGGTTATAATTTTTTTTAGGCTTTGAAATTAAACGTCAAACTTGTCACGCAAAACTGTCAGCTAAATAACTTCTAGCCCGTTACGTACACATTAGCGATCTGAAGATGGATGTGGCGAGAATGCTAACTCTGTGGCGGGAATGCTAGCTCGACAAATACTGCAATTAAGACGTCTGCCGCGCTGTCGACTTATCCGTTCAAGAGCTTTTTTTTATTTTGAAGGAGATTCGTCTAAGTTTGCAGCCGCGCAGATATCTAAAAGATGCTACTAACATATGTGGATGCTCTGGCGTTCATGAGTGGGAAGGCTCCGTATCCACGCTCGAGGCCATCTGGGGCGAACGGCGAGGAACTGCTCTGTGGTTGGGCCGTGGTCCGGGCCGCACGTGTTAAGAGTTGGAAAGTTGGTCGGCTAATTGGTTTGGAAAGCTAGCTCTACGGGTGAAGGCAGGGGTCACGAAAACGAGGAAACTGGCTATCGAAGAGGTCAAATGTTTACTTTTTACGTAGGGTTCTTTAAGCCAATTCCAAATGAAACACGCAGATTCGTTAGTGTTGCTGTGATAGTTGTTACGCTCTGCTTTCTCAAATAAACATGAAGAAATGTACATTTAAATTTATGCGTTTAAATAATAAGCAGGTGTGAAAGTGTGGGTAACAGCTAAAAACAAGTTGGAGGGGGCTAACGGGGCTAACGGTTATAAACCTAGCTCTACGGATGAAGTCGGAGGTCCCTAAAAGGAAAACACCTTGGATCTATAAAAGTAACTGGATAGGTTATTGCAAGCCTAAACCTGTCATGAGTTGGCCAGTCCATTGGAACAGCAGCAAAAAAACAAAATGCTCATATTCGCCTGATAAGGACCTACTTTCTGGTCATTTTGGCCTATTTTCAGCTCATAAACTTTTTTCCGGTTCAAAAACATCTTTTAAATCTGTTGCTTTGGCTCAATCTGCTTCACGCTGCTCTTCATTACCAGCTCTCCTCTGATTGGTTAGAGTGGTCATGTGATACTTGAGTCCATGTCACTTGACGTTACTTCCAGGTCAAGCAGTCACCGGAAGTACCTAGTCGCTAAAGGCTAAACTGGTGATTGAAGAGGTCAAATGTGTGCAAATTTCATGGCGTTCAGTAAGCCAAATCCAAAAGACACATGCACGGATTTGTTGGTGTTTTTGTGACAGTTTGTTACCTTTATAAACATTAAAAAAAAAACATATTTTAATTCATGCATCTAAAGAAAAGTGTGGGTGGAAGTGTGTTGGAGCAGCTAACGCTCAGTAAGCTAGCTCTACAGGTAAAGGCAGGGGTCCTGAAAAGGATAACACTTGTTGGCGAAGGGGTCAAATGTAATGTTTCCTTTTTTTCATCGGGTTCAGTACGCCAAATCCAAAAGATCCAATACGAAATCCCAAAAACAAACATAGAACATATGATGGTGTTGGCGTGATAGTATGTTACGCTCTGCTTTCTGTAATAAACAGTAAGAAACTCAGTTAAAGAATAAGTGTGTCTGTAACGGCTAAAAACAAGTTGGACTGGCCAATGGTTATAAAGCTAGCTCTACAGATAAAGGCGGAGGTCCCTAAAAGGATTACACTGGTTGTTGAAGAGGTAACTAAGAAGTATCTAAACATTTAAATTCATGCCTATAAAGAATACGCGCGTGTGGAAGTTTGTCGGAGCGGCTAATGGTTGAACCGCTAGCTCCACGGCCCCTAAAAGGATAGCATTGGTGGTGGTCAGTGCTAAAGGTGCGCTAAGACTTAAGACCTCCTCACGTATTGGACCATTAGCGTGGCATGGCGCTCGCTTTCAAGAATGAGTCGATCTTACCCAGTTCAAAAGTTTAAATTAGTCACGTTAATCCAACAAGTGGAATCAAAGAATGTGTTGGGTGGTGCAGGAATGCTAACGGGGCATGCTAATTACTTTGTGGTAGATTCACTTAAATGACAAACCTCAGCTGATCATCGCTGCCTCTAATTATATGGATTATCTGAGGTCTGGACAGCATGAATCCATCAACACTTTCTATCGTACAGCGAGGGCTTCTTTCACACACAGAACTTAATAGGTTGCGTTCACAAACACCACGTTCAAACTGGAACTAAACCAGGAACTAAACATGGAACTAAACATGGACAAGGACAGGACCAAATCAAGTATATTCAGAATCAAACCAAACAAGTGCAAGTGTGAACGCGCCCATAGAGAATTCAAAAAGGAATCCAGTCAAACCCTTCGATTATTTTTCCAAAAAAAAGGTTTGAAGAGCAACTCAAGAGTAATCAGACCTGTAGTTTCATTTAAAATATGTTTCTGAGACTTTTAAAACACTAACATTTTGTCTTTTTTATACATTTTTTGTCCCTTTTAACGCTTTGATATCTGAATTTCATGTCAGTGTGGAGAATTACACAGTAAAGAATGTAAGTAAGGTTATACTTTTTGCATGCATGTATTATTTTTATGGAAATATGAAGTGAAATTAAAGTGGAATAAAAGTCTGTAAAGTCTTCGTGTCAAAAAATACCTACAGACAAGTACTTATATATAGTGATGTAAAAAGGTGTTTCCTCCTTCTTGTTTCCTTATTACGGCGATGTAAAAGACTCAAGTGATCACAAACGCTTGATTGCAGTTGTTGTCATTAGGTTAAGGGGCAAATACTTTTTCACACAGGGCCAAACATCTGGATTTTGTGTTACCGTCGACTAATATTTAAATTTGTTTGATCTGAGGCATTAAAGTGTGACAAACATGCAATAAAATCCAAACTCAGGAAGAGGGCAAACACTGTACCTGCTATTTGTCTTCAAACATATGTGGGCCATGTAAATACGTTACACATTCCCTCAATAACCAACACAGCGTTTGATTCTTGAATGACCTTACGTGACGTCAAACTGAGCCGTGCCGTTTTCCACGTCCCTCCTTTGTTTCCACTGTTTAGTCTGAGCTTTTACACTTATCTGCCATTTCACGTTCTCATCCTTTTACGAAAGAAAAAAAAAAAAACTCACGTAAACTTGCATTTTCTAATTCCGCGTTTATTTCCGGCAGAAAGTGAACATATCTCAGCGTCGATCCGGCTCGAATCTTAGAGAACAAAAAACGACAGCAGGGAGGGGCGAGCGGGATTGTTTAGGCCTGGGTGGAAGATAAGTGTTCTTGTGGCTTTTGGAGTGTAGACTTTTTTTTTCCTTTTGTGGTTAGATGAGTTGTTTCTTCTTTTTTTCCCCGTCCTTTTCGTCCTCTTTTTGTGGCCGGCCTGTGGGAACTTGCCGAGTGAGATGTAGTGATTCCTGGAGTCAATGCTATCGGATGGAGCCACGCGAAAACAACAGGGCCGGGCGCGACGAGGGGCGACAACGAGGAACGCGGCGAGAATGGAATCAACACATGGGAGATGGTCAGATTGTGTCGGGACGGGCAATCGAGTGCGAGGTTTCGAGGGGAAAGCCCGGCCTTGTGTGATACTCTATTATGTCAACGCAACAATCCACTTTCATACTGAGGTAAAACGTTTAGACCATTAGGCCATTCAACACAATATTCCAGAGGGACAGATGTTCTGGAGGGCCCAGGACAACACGCTACTACTGTAACAGCTACCACTGTTTCACTCAATTGAGTTGATACAATAAAATACTTTTTTTTTTGTGAGGAATAACGCTCAAAACGCTCATCAGTAGTGAACCAGAATTAAACTAGGACTAGACTAGAACTAAACTAGTGCTAACCTGGAATTAAACCGGTAAGTCCGGTCTAGACTCTTTGACAGTGTTCAAAATTCTGGAATGGAGACAAACTTAAGTAGAGCGTAAGACTTTTTCAACGCTTAACCGACAGATCTGATCCACTGTCTTTACAGCAACAAGAAATAAGAAGCAATTTTGAATTTCCACTGTAGAAATGTCAGTTAGTTTTTAGCTTTTAGCTTTTCAATTACAAATAAGGCTATTACAAAGGGTCGTTATTATAAAGTATTATAGATGTTTTTGTCTATGGAAATCTAAGTAAGTAATGTATAACAATGTAAAACATCCTATTCTAATAAATGTAACATATGAACTGTTGGTTCATCATTTATTCACTTTTGCTTTCTGTTTCATAAATTGTGGGGTTTTCATGTACATCCCACTTGAATTGTACACTGCCCGGAAAATTAAATTAAAACAATTACAAATAAAATAAATTTGGACTGAATTGACCAACTTTAGGCTAAATGGGACTGTGCCTTCAATTCCTTTGGATGTCTCTATTCTTTCTTTATTTTTGTATTTAATTTCTTTTTTATCTCCTTTGTCCTAAGAAGAAAGGAACAGTTCAATGGAGACACTGGGATTCACTTCAGACCATCAACTGAAGAACAAAGTTGGTTTTACTAATGATGATCGAACCCGATGTGGCGCTTCTTTAGCCTGTGATCTTCCTCGCCTCGTTAGCTCTAAATAAATGCTTGTTTGAACGCAACTTAAGATGCGATGAGAGTAAACCACACAAGTATCATCGACTTGACTTCGTTTCCCACAGCAGATAAACGCGCAGACAACATGTGTTCGATGGTGTTTTACGACTGGGGCTAATTCACACCAGTCACATTCTTTTCTGTGATAAAACGCCACGACTGGTTTGGCGTCGGCAGAAAGGAGCGACAAATTTATCACGTGTCATCGTCTTCAAAACCGAGACAAATCAGTCACAGGCCGGGCTGGAGCGTTAAGGCTGGGGGAAATGTTTTAGAGACTTGACTGTCGGACGGCGCAGAGACGAGATTTGACTATTGGACGGTGCAGAGACTTGAGTGTTGGACGGCGCAGAGACGAGATTTGACTGTTGGACGATGCAGAGACTTGACTGTTGGACGGCGCAGAGACTTGACTGTCGGACGGTGCAGAGACTTGAGTGTTGGACGGTGCAGAGACTTTGAGTGTTGGACGGTGCAGAGACTTGAGTGTTGGAGGATGCAGAGACTTGACTGTTGGACGGCGCAGAGACTTGACTGTCGGACGGTGCAGAGACTTGAGTGTTGGACGGTGCAGAGACTTGAGTGTTGGACGGTGCAGAGACTTGTCTGTTGGACGGTGCAGAGACTTGACTGTTGGACGGCGCAGAGACTTGACTGTTGGACGGGGCAGAGACTTGACTGTTGGACGGCGCAGAGACTTGACTGTTGGACGGCGCAGAGACTTGAGTGTTGGACGGTGCAGAGACTTGACTGTTGGACGGTGCAGAGACTTGACTGTGGGACGGTGCAGAGACTTGACTGTGGGACGGTGCAGAGACTTGACTGTGGGACGGTACACTGTCCTGGTCCATTGAGACGGTATTGCTTCACTGTTTGGCATTAAACCTTTCCTTATTACCCAATTTTCTTCAGAAAACAGTAGCGAACAAACTTTCCCTTCTTAGAATGAATGTCTGTGTTTGTCAGATTATTGTATTATATTTATTATTCAAACATCTGATGTGAATCGTTTTTTACTGATTGTTTGTGTGGGTTTTGACGAGGAAAATAGTGCAAACTAATGTGGGTAAGACCAAAATGAAAGGGAAAATTAAGTTAGAGATATGTACTTTATTACAGGCCTATAATATTCACGGTATTTCACTATTTTTTCTGTATTAAGGACACATATTATGCAAAATTTACTTTTTTGAAATTTGATACTATTCCGTCATCAAAAACATATCTGGATTTGTATTTAACTGAATTCACGCTTGTTTGATGAATCTTGTCCACGAGTTTGTCTTCTCTGCTCCGTCTTTGAGCCTCACAAATCACTCATATTCACATACTCACATTTCATATTCATGGTCAAGCTCTGAAATCTTCTGGCCTGTTTTTAAGCCCATAAATCATCACCAGACTTGTTTATTACAGACTTGTTTATTACAACTGCATTTCTCTATCTCTCTCTATCTATCTCTATCCCTAACTCCAGTACTCAATAGCACATTTAAAGGCCAATAACAGTAGAAATAATGCATTAAGTGTCCTTTTAAAGTTCCATTGATTAAAATATCCTTTTCTTTTTCCTTTTTTCCTACAACTTAACCCCATTTTGTCTCTAATGCAGCTGCACAATATCACTCCAGTCCTTCACTAAAGCCACTAATTTAGCCGGAGTAGCACTTAGCCTCTCCGCCCGCTGCACTTGTTTGGGATTCCATTTAGCCGCTAAGCGTCATAATAACATAATAACAGTGTTTGGGTAATATGTGGTTAGCCCATAGTCTGCTAGCAGTAGCATTTAGTCCATCTGTAATTGAATAACAATGGGATGTCGATCACTAACCTCGCTCCACCTCGCTCCCATCCAGTAGCTAATTTAGATTCCATAAAACGATGGGTAATAATTCACTTTGTAAAGCAGCATTCAGTCCACGAGAAGCTCAGACACACATTTAAGTGAGGGCCAATAGGAATCAAGGCTCCGGGTGAGAAAGTTCATATATGAAAGCCTTATTTTGAAAGCCTTATTTTGAAAGGACCATTCCAGGCCAGTGGTTGTCAAACTAGCTCCGTCACGTGATACGCAACATTAAAGAGGATATTCGTGATTTTTTTCTCCAGTAATAAAGTCAAATATGTTCGGCCACAGGACAGATATAACGTAAAAGCATATCTTCGGGTCAAAATAGAACCTGCAGTGTGCTGCTTGTATCTAATTATAGAGCATTGTTTGTTCCATGAAGCAAAAAGTGAGCCGTTAGCATGCTAGTTGTTGTTAGCTTTACTGTGGTGGTAAACTTTGACACATTTATTCAAACTGCTCATGCCCAGATACTTTGGCACAAGTTGCTATAGTAACCATACTTCAGACAAACCTTATTTTTGAGATTTGTTCAAATCAAATTTACTCTTGGAACATTCATTGTTTTACTGACGACTTGCTCAAAATCCGATTATACATCTGAGCAGATCAAAGTTTACTCTCCGAAAACCAGGAAGTGTACTGTTTGAATGCTAATTAGCTTTAACATGACTGTGACTAGTGTTATTGACTGATTCGGAATCCTGTTCAAATGAGCATTTTTTTATTCTGTGTTCTGTCGCTGTGGCCTCAAGTAGTGCTCATTATATAACACTCGACCATTTCAGAGTTTATTCTTATGAAGATTAACTAAAGCAAATTGATTTATCTCATTATTGCAAATTGTTTTAGCTCATTATCATCAGGTTAAGGTCATTAAGTTTACTCGGCTCAACACCTTTTTCTAACGTTTCTTAACAGTTAAAATACATAATTTCCACTGACTTTGAGCCCATTTTTTATCATGAAAACAGTTTTATTCCAAGAGTAAATTTGAAATTCATAATTCCAAATCCTCACCAGACTCGTTTTGAGCATTTCTACCATTAAATCTCGTTCATTACAAGAGCTTGCTGATATTAGTGGAGTGCTATAACACCAATCCTGATGAGGACCGTTTACATAACATAATACATTATTTTAAGACCACGAAACGCCAAAGCAAAGGTACAAGAGCAAATTTAAACGCTAATAACAATACAAAGAATGCATAATATGTGTCCTTTAAGTTTCAGCGTGCACGTTGCCTCTAGTATTTAGCATCCGTGGTAGAAAAAACACATTGGGACGTCCTCTGTTTGTCTCGCTCTAACCTCACTCCACCTCCGTCTCATCCAGGCAATAATTTAGATTCCACAAAACGATACATAATGCTTGACTTTCTAAACGGTCGCTGTGCCCACCACCAGGCGCTCGGGCCCAGAGTTAGCCGCTATCAGAAGGCTTTAGAAATGACTGTTTTTGTAGGACTTTTGAGGCCTGCGATTAAGTCGATGGAGAGTAGTTCTTAAAATGCGCAAAAACAAAAACACCAAAGAATGGAGCGTTTAAAATCTCATCTAAAATTATGATACAGTAATGTCTTTATTGTTCATCATATCGAAAGTCAGTAGGTTGGGGTTTTCAAGAATGTGAAAGTCTAGGCCTGACTTTTTAACCTTGTGGAATATAGACTATGGACAGATGCATGAGCGTGAGTACCTTACGAATAAGAAGAAAAAATAATGTTTGTATTAGAACGCACACATTACTTTCTGTAGGTCAGGCCTTCCTCCATCTACTGGCAGCAGAGGGAGCCACAGCTGCCCTAGGACAGACTAACAGATGCAAGGCTGCCAATGTGCACTGTTGACCCCTCTGACCGCCACCAATCACCAGGTTGTCAAAGTACTACATTTAAAGACTTGAGTATAAGTTAAAAAATAGGTACTGTACTTTTCCACACACTTTGAACCCTGCGGCCTTAACAACAATGCAAATGTAAGGATTTTTACGTTCTAATGGCCTCTAGGGGCGCTCTAGCAGGAAGCACAAGAGTTTGACGCATTGAAGATGACTATAGTACGCTCTCCCTGTGGTCACTGGATTCCTTTGTTGCTTTTAAGGGTCAGCTCAAAACCTTTTTATTCAGCCAAGCCTTTTAATTACAGATGCTTTAGGGACTGATTTAACTGTATATTGTTGTATGTGTATTGCTCGCTGTAAGTGCAATTGTATTTTTCTGTGTTTTTCACCTGTCTGTGAAAGGTGCTATACAAATAAAATGTACTTAATTACTTACTTATTTATTGTGGAAGTGCAGGAGCAGAGCCAGATGTGGATGGAGACAGAAAAAGGGAAATCCATTCCCACAGGAAACTCAATGGGACAGTTGTGCTCTCTGTATGTTAAGCTTCAAAATGCTGCGTGTTTCATTACAGTCCGACTCATATTCACAGAAAAGTCTAAAGAAGAACTGAATTTAGAAGCTTCTAAACAGAAAGTCAGCAAATGGGGCAACAACAGACACTTCAAACACCTCGAAAATACATATCTTACCATCAGAAGGACTTACAAAGATGTTCAATAAGATGAATATGTTCTAAGTAAATTTACAATTACACAATTGTAGTTTGCCCTCACCCACTCCACCAGAAACGTTACGAACCATTGACAAAAACAAAAAAATATTTCAGTTTGACTTGAATTGCACCTTATTTTCCCCAATATCTAACCCAAAACATGGCGCCTGGACTAATCCAGTCCTGATCATTTCACTGCTGTCGAATGCAGATAAATTTCTCTACAAACTCTTTCAGATGCAAACTCTTTCATTTCATAGTTCATATTTTTGTGAGCTCGTTTGAAACTGAGGAGACAAACTGCGGTTCTTGGTGGTCACCCAAATATGACTCTGCATTTTATGAAGCGTTCCCCGCATACAATGACTTATGTGTGAGCATAAACCAAGCACAAAAAACTAACAATTTTCTTTCAGGGCTGTTGTTTTGAAAGAGAAAGTGATTTATAAGCTCAATGGGATAATGGCAATGTCTCTGCACTGCATAATTCCCATTTTGTTGTGTGTTTTTGAACACGTTGCCAAATTAAACACAGTTTTATTTGGTTTGACTTGTTAATGGTTGTTTACCCGCAATGCGAGCTGGGAGAGGTTTGGGTAAATTGTTGACAGCCGTGAGCAAAGTTGTACGATTATAAAAGAAATGTAAAAATGAGTCACCTCCTTCGTTGAAAAAGACTGGCACGTTGTGTGAATGGAAATAAAACGTACGATTTGATCCTGAAAATCTTGAAAACATTATTGAATATTTCTGTGTTTCCTAAGGTCATTCTGTTGAGACATATTCTGCAAAATCAACTTTAATGAGCTTTTAGTCTTTTTACAACAGTGTTTCATCATAATAAGTTAATTCTGTCCTAAACTAACCTGACACACCCAGATTATGCATTTATACCATTTACGTATGGTGAAAATTCTGATTTATAAGCCTGAATAAAGATTTCAGCTAAAGGGTTATAACGGTAGTTACTTTCTTAGTTATAATATCTCCTTATGTGTAAATATTTATAAAAGTCCTGTTTCTCCAGGTCAAAGGATTCTTTTAACATGTCAAAGCTTTTCATGTGACTTTCTTTTACGTTCTGGTGAAAAATGTCCATACCGTTTGTTACATCTTTGTTTAGTTTGTATGTCTTCATTAGCTCTTTTCATGTTGTAAGCAAAGATTTTACCCAAGGATTCTTATCTTCCTCCAAATGACTCAAGCGTCTGTCATCTGCCAGTAAGGCCTGCACAGGAGCCCCAGGCACAGAATTACTCTCAATAGTCGTCCATTGAGCTTCATATCCATTTGAAAACAGACGCCACAGAAAACGACATCGTGTGACTCCGGTATTTGGACTTTGTTTTGTCTTTTTGTCTTATTTTTTTTCAAACACAGTCACACACACCTTTTCAAAAGACCATATACCCACTTTTAAAGCCCTATGCGGATGAGATTAGTTTAACATCTGTAATAAGTATTCACACAGGATCAGCCATGTCAGTAATTCACTTGTTTTTACGGACTTTATTCCTGAAATGACGGACTGGTGAACACATTGAAACCACAATTAATCCATGTTGCCAGTGTTTCTTCTATTTTCAACTATTTCCTTGTGAGAACGTCTACATAGTGTGACTCCTGTGTTTGGACTTTGTTTTGAATTCAAAGTTAAGGCTTGGAAATGGAAATAAGGTTGTGCTCTCTCTTTAAATCAGTGCCAAATTGTAGACCTAAGTGTCAAAGCCATTGTAAAAAAGAAAGAAAAAACTATAACTCAAAAGATTCTGGAGTCTTTTACTAAATCCTCTTGTTTGAAGGCTAAAGTGGCGCTTTGGTGCAGCTGTTTGGAGTGCGGCTTCAGCCAGTGATTTAGAGGTGAAAGTGGATAACGAGGATGTTGATCACAGAAGAGAAAAGGACAGGCTAATTTACATGGAGTGATGTGACAGAGGAGTGAGCGGTGAAGAGCTGACGCTGCTTCAGGAGGAAAGACGACGTTCACTCTGTGTTCTGTACAAGACAAACGTTTGAACACTTCACACATCACACCTTAATCAGCCGTAATAAAACATGAGCAACGACTTCAGCTGCTTCATCAAGAGGGGAGGGTGAGGTGTTCGTTAGGGAGTTACTGAGGTCAAATTTGATGTGATTTCTCTTTATTTCTTCTATTTTCACGACATGAACTTTCAACAAAAATAAATACATAAATGAAATGCTTAAAACGTTTAAGAAAGATTTGAGACTTCACTGTGTCGGAGGGAAATGTGTCTTGGGCTGGAGTACAAGACACACAACTACACAACGACACAACAACACAGCGACACAACGACACAACGACACAACGACACAACACAACGACACAACGACACAGCGACACAGCGACACAGCGACACAGCGACACAGCGACACAGCGACACAGCGACACAACGACACAGCTACACAACGACACAACGACACAGCGACACAGCGACACAGCTACACAACGACACAACGACACAACGACACAACGACACAGCGACACAGCGACACAGCGACACAGCGACACAGCGACACAACGACACAACGACACAGCTACACAACGACACAACGACACAGCGACACAGCGACACAGCGACACAGCGACACAGCTACACAACGACACAACGACACAACGACACAGCGACACAGCGACACAGCTACACAACGACACAACGACACAACGACACAACGACACAACGACACAGCGACACAGCGACACAAAGACACAGCGACACAGCGACACAACGACACAGCTACACAACGACACAACGACACAACGACACAACGACACAGCGACACAGCGACACAGCGACACAGCGACACAAAGACACAGCGACACAGCGACACAACGACACAGCTACACAACGACACAACGACACAGCGACACAGCGACACAGCGACACAGCGACACAGCGACACAGCTACACAACGACACAACGACACAACGACACAGCGACACAGCGACACAGCGACACAGCTACACAACGACACAACGACACAACGACACAACGACACAGCGACACAGCGACACAGCGACACAAAGACACAGCGACACAGCGACACAACGACACAGCTACACAACGACACAACGACACAGCGACACAGCAACACAGCGACACAGCGACACAGCGACACAGCTACACAACGACACAACGACACAACGACACAGCGACACAGCGACACAGCTACACAACGACACAACGACACAACGACACAGCGACACAGCGACACAGCGACACAGCTACACAACGACACAACGACACAACGACACAACGACACAGCGACACAGCGACACAAAGACACAGCGACACAGCGACACAACGACACAGCTACACAACGACACAACGACACAGCGACACAGCGACACAGCGACACAGCGACACAGCGACACAACGACACAGCTACACAACGACACAACGACACAGCGACACAGCGACACAGCGACACAGCGACACAACGACACAGCGACACAGCGACACAGCTACACAACGACACAACGACACAACGACACAGCGACACAGCGACACAGCGACACAGCTACACAACGACACAACGACACAACGACACAACGACACAACGACACAGCGACACAAAGACACAGCGACACAGCGACACAACGACACAGCTACACAACGACACAACGACACAGCGACACAGCGACACAGCGACACAGCGACACAGCGACACAACGACACAGCGACACAGCGACACAGCGACACAGCGACACAGCTACACAACGACACAGCGACACAGCGACACAGCGACACAGCGACACAGCTACACAACGACACAACGACACAACGACACAACGACACAGCGACACAGCGACACAGCGACACAAAGACACAGCGACACAGCGACACAGCGACACAACGACACAGCTACACAACGACACAACGACACAGCGACACAGCGACACAGCGACACAGCGACACAGCTACACAACGACACAACGACACAGCGACACAGCGACACAGCGACACAGCGACACAGCGACACAGCTACACAACGACACAACGACACAGCGACACAGCGACACAGCGACACAGCGACACAGCGACACAGCTACACAACGACACAACGACACAACGACACAACGACACAGCGACACAACGACACAACAACACAGCTACACAACGACATAGGCCTAGTATTGTGTGCAAGATAACTTCATTCATATATAATTTAAACTGAACCTCTGACATTTTATGAACCCCAGGAAGGCCAGCAACCACTTAGAAGCTAATGGGGGTTCAAAACAAGAAAAAGAACTAACTATAACTGTTACCTAGCAACCATACTGTAAAAAAGGTCCAAATCTCACCTAATTTACACAAAACGTATGATGAAACAAGTAACAACACTTTTATTTTGTGAAATGAATGTTTAAACCGTTTGTAATGCATCATTTGTCCCTGTATTTAGATGGATTATTTGTGAATAGAAGCTTTTTGCTGCACACTTGACTTAAAGTGTCGAACTAGGACAAATATTTACCACAGATTCCTTCCCGAAAGAAACAACTGTAAAAAAAAACGCACGTTCACCTTAAACAGCTCCGGGCCTGTTCCTGTTCCCACACCGTCTGGAACCAGGATCACTGCCGCGGCTTTTGCAGGTTTCACATCATCGAAAACAAATTGTCTTGAACCTGAATTACGGACTCGTGCTTTCCAAAGAACACACCGAGCGCTTTTGGACGCCAACACTTTCCAACCGTCGCTGCGGTTTTGGGTCGGATCTGTAAAAATCAATTTGTCAAATTCTTAAACTGCAAATCCGCGCGGCGTTCCCGGCTGTAAGCCAAGAAGCATCCGGAACACTTTAAAACGTGTGAAATAATATCCGTGCGTGTGGCTTTTTTCATTTGATCCGCACGTGTTACTCTGCCACCGTTTACACTCTTAACATAGTGCGGGGTTGTGTTCTTGTGCTGTTGTTTCCATGACGACCTGACGTGGCACAAACGGAGGAGTTTCGGTTTAAGTCACAAATCTATAATAGGGTTTTGTTTTTTTATTTTGTATAAAGAAAACAGAAGAAAATATATTTCTGATCTAATATGTTTAAAGTTGTAGATGTGAACTAAAGGAGCTTCTGACTAAATCACATCAACGCCACAGCTGCATTTCAACGGGAAGATTGAAGACAAACACATTTAAAGTGCAATAAGTTACTTTTGAACATTTAAAGTGCACTTTTCTACACCGCCATGAGGGGCCGCGGTTCTACACCGCCATGAGGGCCGCGGTTCTACACCGCCATGAGGGGCCGCCGTTCTACACCGCCATGAGGGGCCGCGGTTCTACACCGCCATGAGGGCCGCGGTTCTACACCGCCATGAGGGGCCGCCGTTCTACACCGCCATGAGGGGCCGCCGTTCTACACCGCCATGAAGGGCCGCGGTTCTACACCGCCATGAAGGGCCGCCGTTCTACACCGCCATGAGGGCCGCGGTTCTACACCGCCATGAGGGGCCGCCGTTCTACACCGCCATGAGGGCCGCGGTTCTACACCGCCATGAGGGGCCGCCGTTCTACACCGCCATGAGGGGCCGCCGTTCTACACCGCCATGAGGGGCCGCCATTCTACACCGCCATGAGGGGCCGCCGTTCTACACCGCCATGAGGGCCGCCGCCATGAGGGGCCGCGGTTCTACACCGCCATGAGGGGCCGCGGTTCTACACCGCCATGAGGGCCGCGGTTCTACACCGCCATGAAGGGCCGCCGTTCTACACCGCCATGAGGGCCGCGGTTCTACACCGCCATGAGGGGCCGCCGTTCTACACCGCCATGAGGGGCCATGGTTCTACACCGCCATGAGGGGCCGCGGTTCTACACCGCCATGAGGGGCCGCGGTTCTACACCGCCATGAGGGGCCGCCGTTCTACACCGCCATGAGGGGCCGCCGTTCTACACCGCCATGAGGGGCCGCCGTTCTACACCGCCATGAGGGGCCATGGTTCTACACCGCCATGAGGGGCCGCGGTTCTACACCGCCATGAGGGGCCGCCGTTCTACACCGCCATGAGGGCCGCCGCCATGAGGGGCCGCCGTTCTACACCGCCATGAGGGGCCGCCGTTCTACACCGCCATGAGGGCCGCGGTTCTACACCGCCATGAAGGGCCGCCGTTCTACACCGCCATGAGGGCCGCGGTTCTACACCGCCATGAGGGGCCGCCGTTCTACACCGCCATGAGGGGCCATGGTTCTACACCGCCATGAGGGGCCGCGCCCTCGGTTCTACACCGCCATGAGGGGCCGCGGTTCTACACCGCCATGAGGGGCCGCCGTTCTACACCGCCATGAGGGGCCGCCGTTCTACACCGCCATGAGGGGCCATGGTTCTACACCGCCATGAGGGGCCGCGGTTCTACACCGCCATGAGGGGCCGCAGTTCTACACCGCCATGAGGGGCCGTAGTTCTACACCGCCATGAGGGGCCGCGGTGCAACACTCGCTTTAGTCATATCTGGACTTCTAGGTGGTAAAAAAATGTCAAAAGTCACATATTACGGTGATAAAAATCATTTAAATGCCACCTCACAACGCACATTCACAAAGTCATTATGACACTTTGAAAACACAAAACAGTTTCACAATCAAACATTATTAAACATAACCATAAAAACAAGGACATGTCAACATCTTCAGCTGCTTTGTTCTAGTTCAGACTCATCTTTCAAACACTTGAGCTTTAAAGTGCACAAGACGAGTTGTGATTTCAGTAAAAACGCAGTTAATATAATTATAATTACATTTATTTGACTCAACGTCTTGCCTGGTTTAGGTGAGGTTCATAAATGTACTTCCTGGTTCATAAATGTACTTCCTGGTTCATAAATGTACTTCCTGGTTCATAAATGCACTTCCTGGTTCATATACTTCCTGGGTCTGCAGGTTCTCCCCTTGTTACCGTGGGTTTTCTCCAGGTTCTCTGGCTCCTCCCACTGTCCAATCACATGCAAGTGTGTTTGGTAAACTTGGCAACTCTAAACTGCCCGAGTGAATGAATGTGAGAGTGAACTGTCTGTAATGTCTATGTCTCTGTGTTGACCTGCGATGAGTTGGCCACTGTCCAGGGTGAACCCCGCCTAAGGCCCAAAGTCACTGGGATAGGCTCCAGTCACCCGCGACCCCGAAAGGGAACAAGCGGTAGAAAATGGATGGATGAATAAAGTCGGACTGGGAGATGAATACAGCCTAAAGAATAAAGTCTTAAGAATAAAGTTTTAAGAATGAAGCCTAAAGAATAAAGAATTAAAGTCTTAAGAATAAAGCTGTTGTTGTTGTTGTTGTTGTTGTTGTTGTTGTTGTTGTTTTATGGCGGTTTGCATCCAAGTGTTGTTGTTGTTGTTGTTGTTGTTTTATGGCGGTTGGCATCCAAGTGTTGCATTACCTCCAGACTTTATTCCTCAGACTTTTCGTAGTCCTCAGACTGTCGTAGTCCGTAAAAGTACTCCTTCCATTGCTTTGGTGTTACAAAGCCCATGAGGTCATGATATGTCTTTGTGACTAGAATAGTTGTTGTTGTTTCAGAGACCAACCGGCTTTATTCCAGGGAGACTCTTCTTCATCTTCCTCTCCTTCTTTGACGTTCGGTGCTTCCATCGTACAGCTTTATTCTTTAGGCTTCATTCTATAGGCTTTAATATTTCCACTGATGTCGCTGCTTGGTTGCCGTGCGTCTACGAGACTGGACGAGGACAGGGGACCACCCCCACCCCCATCTCGTCACTCTGATCACTCTGACTCCCCACAAGCAGACCCCCATCACTCCGACTCCCATTTAGCGCCTTTAGCCTGTTTTCTATATCTGCCCAATCAAGCTCCTTTGTTCCAAGGAATCTCCCTGCAGCTTTAGCAATGATCCTGATCCTTTCAGTTCTGCTTTGAGTCTGAGCAGCACAGTTTACAACATCCACCATAAAGAGTACAAAATCCTCTCTATCCACAACCAGGGTATTCTCATTAATTCTGGAACCTGCACACTTGGGACCTCCACTCTTGAAACCTTCACACTTCTTGGGAGCCACGCTGGCCTTTCTCATTTCGCCATGGCTGGGAGCAGCGCTGGCTCCCCTCTCTGTATTTACTCTAAACTCGTTACTTGAAACTTTCTTGACTGCATCTGCATAGGATATACCTTGAGAGACCTTTATTTTCTGCACCTCAGCAGCTCTTTTGCTAAACCTGCATCCCCCGAAGGCAGAGCTATGTTCTTCCCCACAGTTACAGCACTTCAGTTTTGCACCCACGTCACACTTCCCATACTCGTGGTCTCCTGCACATTTACCACATCTTTGCTTCCCTCTACAGACCGCTGCAATATGCCCAAAGCGCTAGCACTTAAAGCAACGCAGGGGCGGCGGAACATATGGCCTGACGCTATAGCACATGTACCCAATGAACACCTTACTAGGCAGGCACCTCCCTTCAAGTGTTACCATTACCGACAAGCTGTCACATCTTACCCCAAACCGGGTCACCTTCAAACGCCTAGCGTCCACCACCGTAACTCCAGTCAAATTCTCCTTAACTTCATCCACAGACGTCGCCGTAGGGACACCTACGATAACCCCTCTGACCGTGTTTCTTTCAGCATCAGACACAAGAATGTCCTTTCCACCCAGACGTTTAGTTCCAATCGCCTTCCGTTGCTGAGCCGCGTCCTTGCACACGACCAGCAGCGAGCCATCTCTAAGGACACTCGCACACTTGATCACTCCCACAGCTACAGTTAGGCTCTTTGACAATGCCACTGAATTCCACTCCTTAAAGGATGCACTATCCTGTGCAAGCTTTATGATCACCTTACAGTCTCTGCTCTCACCCCGGATATCAATAGCTTCAGCCTCATCCTGCTGCTCATTCCCAGAACCCTCGGACGAGCTAAGGGACTTTTTACGTTTCCGGGCACGTGCAGGCAGAAAAGGCTGCTCCTCCACGCCGTCCAGAACGTCTTCCATCCCCGATCCACTCTCCTCCGCCATCTCCCGTCTCTCCAGACCGGGTGTTGAGCAAGGTCTCCTCACAGTTTTAGTCCAGGGCTTGTTCTTCCTCAGACAGTTGTTGTTGGTGTTTGCATCCAAGTGTTGCATTACCGCCAGACTTTATTCTTTCGACTTCATCTATCAGAGTGTCCTTCTTTGATGTTCGGTGCTTCCGCCGCACAGTTTTACTCTTCAGGCTTCATTCTTTAGGCTTTGGTAGTTCCACTGATGTCGTTGCTTGGTAGCCGTGCATCTATTAGATTGGGCGAGGACAAGAGACCACCCCCACCCCCATTTCTTCACTCTGATCACTCTGAATCCCCAAAAGTAGACCTCCATCACTCCGACTCCCATTTAGCGCCTTTAGCCTGTTTTCTATATCTGCCCAATCCAGCTCTTTTGTTCCAAGGAATCTTCCTGCAGCTTTAGCAATGATCCTGTTTTACAAAGCCCATGAGGTCATGGGACGTCTTTGTTGTTTTATCCTTTAGAAGTCCTTCTTCCATCACTTTCTAGGCCCATGAGTTCAAAGCGCAAAGCCTAAAGAATTAAGTCTTAAGAGTAAAGTCTTAAGAATAAAGTCTTAAGAATAAAGTCTTAAGAATAAAGCCTAAATAATTAAGTTGTATGGCGGAAGCACCAAAGAAGAAGAAGAGTCAGCTTTGGAATAAAGTCTAAAGAATAAAGTCTGGAGGTAATGTAACACTTGGATACCAACCGCCATAAAACAACAACAACAACAACAACAACAACCAAAGAAGAAGAAGAAGTAACACTTTCTGGATCCAAGCCACCATCAAACAACAAAGAAAAAGAAGAAGAACTAAGTCACTCTTGTGTGAACGTCACAGATTTGACAGACACATTTTAGCAGGGCTCCAAAGCGTTTCAAAACTTGTTCTCATTGCACAAGGAAGTGAGAAACCTCCAGCAGCAGATACAAGCTCAGATGGCGGCGTTCGAGATGTTTAAAGAGCAGGCCGAGATGTACACAGAGGAGAAGATGAAGTTGAGCGAGAGGCACAAAGAGCTTCAGAAGGTCGTACACCATCTGAAGAGCGTCATTGGAAAATACCAGATGGAGAGAAAGGCAATGGCCGAAGATTTCCAGAGGGTGAAAGAGACTGCAGAAGATCTGGAGAAGAGCATGGTGGAGCAGCTAAAACAGCTCCAACGCAAGCTTGACCTCAAAGAGGAGCAGGACAAACAGTTCGAGAGAGATCTGACCTCAGTCCGGAAGGAGCTGGAGGAGCAAATGGAGAAGCACCAAGAGATGGTCCAGAAAATGAGGGAGGTCTGTATGAGGTCTGTGGAAGAGGAGCTCGACCCACTCTGGGAGTAGGACGAGCAGAAGAGGAAGAGATTTGCTCTCAAACCAAACCAGCCTCCTCAAAGAACTGCATGGACAGTTCCTGCCTCTTCATTTCTCCTGATTATCTCTGTTTAGTTTTGGTTTTGGGTTAGTCCTGAAAGGAGTTGGTTCCTTCAGTTCCTCAAGAAGCAACTTCCACTTCAGCCTTAAAATAAAGGTTTCTATTGATGTGTAGATGAAGATTCAGTAGTCGTCATCTGGAGGGAGGTCATGTAGCTGAAGGTGTTAGCGTTAGCATACGTCATGTAGCTGAAGGTGTTAGCGTTAGCATACGTCATGTAGCTGAAGGTGTTAGCGTTAGCATACGTCATGTAGCTGAAGGTGTTAGCGTTAGCATACGTACATCTAATATCCTATTCACCATATTCAATCTGTTATTATTTTAAATTACATCTCAAGATAAAATGTCTGTTCTTGGTCTTGGATTTTATCAAATAAATTTCCCAGAAAAATGCGACTTATGTGTTTTTTTCTTCTCTATGATGCATTTTTTGGCCGGTGCAACGATTTATAATCCGGGAAATACAGTATTTCTACCAATAAATGTAACTAATGTCACTAAACGCAGCAAAACTTCAATGTAACCTAAATCATCGTGCGATTCAAAACAGTCTGACATGCGGCACCCAAGAATCTTAAGAGAGCCCGAAAAAAGGCCGTGTTGTGGTCGCTGGCGCTCACATTTCAACATATCAGTTCCAATTACGAGCAGAAAATAGACGCGAGTCGAGCAGAGCAGCGACAGGGGAATGAGAGCGGCGTCGGCCCGGGACATCTTTACTGAAATGAGAGGACGGGATGCAGAGAAGAGTCGAAAGTCCGCCGCAGAGAGTTGGGAAAGAATTTTGTGGTTGTTAGAAATATTTGGAAAATGCAAAACGAAGTGTGGAGGGGAGGGGCCGGGAGAATGTGCTCCTTTTAAACGCTTCCATGCCGTGTCATGAATATAAATGCAGCCGGGTTGTATACATACTGCGGTTGCATTAGTGGTGATGTAATGGTCTGAGTCCAACAGCCAAGGACAGTGTTTTTAAAAAAAAACTCACACAGTTGTGGTTTTCAAAGCTGTAAATCGATGGGTTGTGATTCTTTTATTGAAATACTGTACGTTCATGTCTTTTACTTACGCACTGTATTGTAAAAACATATTTTTTGGGGGGAAAGAGACAGAATGATATTTTGAATGCATTTTAAAAGACATTTGGGTGAATTTAGAACAATAAGGAAGCAAATGTCCGTGCTGTCCTCAGACAGTTGTTTTAACATTCGGGACATGTTACGTTTTTTGTACAAAATGTTGCCTTTCATTTTAAATTTTATCAGGTGTTCAGTGTTGCAGTCCCACCATCCTCCAAAATGAAGTGGCTGGACATTTAACTGACCAACTAGCTCTGCAATAACCGCCTGTAACAACATGTAACTCAACTGTTATGCAAAGTGTAACTACCTGTAAATAATGTGTAAGTCAAACATAATACAATGTAATAATACCACCTGTGTAACATGTTTTTATTTATTTATTTAATAATTGGACGAACCAGATGCAATGTTTTAAGTATTAGAGCAAAATATGCTAATTTCCAACACATGTCCTTAGGGGGGTGAATAACAAACAGAATTTCTGACAGAACGTGTGTGACTGAAAATACTACTCAGGTATGTTTTGAAGGTTAATGTAATGATACTGTAATTTTGGTTTTGGAGGGTGTCGGGCTAAGTTTCTGTGAGAATAAAAACATATAAATTGTGCCGTATAAGCAACCATTTTAGAAATGTTGTAACGTTTGGGGAAATAGTGTGTCCGTTTCCCCTTTAGCATTATAATTAGCACTGCCAGCAATTCAAACTCTTCACCGACCGCGTAGTAATGAATACATTTGGACCCAACCAAGGCAATGAACCTAACTCTGGTAAATTCAAACCAACTAAAAGCAACGTAGTCATTTGCTTATTTACTTATGTCACCGAGACTCTAGTCGACACAGGAGGTGAAAGGTCGCAGAACAGCTGAGCGAGCATTCTGACACGCTAACAACAACAAACAATTGTACACCGGCAGAACGTTACACACGGCCCCTGTCGCATCGGGGGACGTCCCAGCATTGTCCTGTGGCATTCGCCTCTCCACAGCATAAACACTGTGGCCACACGTGTGAAACATGCCCCCCCCCCCCCCCCCCCCCCCCCCCCCCCCCCGAGTGTGTGAGGGACGGGGCAGCGTTTCTGGGAATTGTATGAGGCTATATGGGACCAATGTTGCCCATGTGTCCTCATTGTTTTCACTTGTTATCATGATTTCAGATTACAGCCCCTTTCAGCACTTAAGATGCCCCGTAGATGTGAGGCGGGTTGACCTACATCTAAAAGGAGAAAGTAGATAGAAAAAGTCAGTCAAGCACTTCAAAATCCTATCCTAATGTTGTGTGTGGCTGTATTCAAAACATGGACAAAACAAAACATACAGTATGTGATTAGAGTGTCTATAATTAAGTATTGTGTTGTTCTCAAGCTAATACATAATGAATGAAAAAGATATAAAGGGATAAACGGTGAATATTGTAGGACCCAAAATCAGCCCTTGGGGAACTCTTCACCTAATTATCTCCTGTTGTACATTACGTTTGACACTTTACTAACGTAAAAGTACAGTTACTTCACTGTATGGTGTAAAACTGCTCTTGGAAGTGCAGTTTATCTTATAAAAAGGTAAGTAACTGTAACAAATGAAATGTAAATCCACCCACATATCAATAGATCTATAGAGATGAATTGCGTTAAGAAATACGAGTACATTTCCCTTCACTGAAAGCCCCAACGACTCCGGAGCTGACCCACATGCACCCTTTAGTGTCTGGTAATGGGTGCAGGCACGCTGAAAGCAGACAATAGCCCTCACCGCACATCGGGCTGATCGGAGGAGACGCTTGACCTTATGGATCCCGCACACCGGACACTAAATCTCATGCAGAAAACAGACGAGTCACTTCAATGTACAGCAAGTGTTCATGTGCATTTAACTACTGCGGGTTGTCGGGTCAAGTGTTGGGGGGTCCGTGTGTGAAAGACGCAAATGTACGGATTCCAAATGTTGTCAAGTGAGGATAATGCAGATGTCTAGTAGTAAAGTATAAGTACATGGATCGGAAAAACAGCAATATAAATGTGTTTTTATGTGCATGGCATCAGCTGCAGACTGTGTGGCTTTGTCCCTGTGAACATAAAGACATTACCAGGGAAAGTGATGATGATGAAGTAGAAAATAAAGTTTAAAAATAGCAGAAAAAAATACTTCTCGAGAACTTAAAGGTGGAATGGACGATTTTTTTCCAGCAAATTGTTTTATCATATTTCCTCGTGGCATGGATAAATCATTTGTCCTGCCACGTATCAATCATAAAATGCACCTACCGCTCACCTGCAGCCGCGTCAGGCTCGTCCCCACGTTTCCGCGTGCCTAAGCGCATGGATCTATCATAATATAGTTCTCTCAGTGTACGGGGCAAAATGAAGACGGAGAAAGACAGTTCGAGCTGACGCAGAAGTGGACAGAAATCTATGGGAGACGAGAGATGTGATGCGCTCCGTTGCGCTAATAAACAAACGCACGTGTGTGTTGTATCAGTCCACACGGGGGAGTGGCATGTGCACGGGGGAGTGGCATGTGCACGGGGGAGTGGCATGTGCACGGGGGAGTGGCCTGTGCACGGGGGAGTGGCCTATGCACGGGGGAGTGGCATGTGCACGGGGGAGTGGCATGAGCACTTCCACCTGAGTTCTCAAATCGCCGAAAAATCGTCCATTGCGCCTTTAAGGACTAAATTAATGTGTGGACAAAGCATCGGTTTTAACTTTTCTATCGGTAAGATTCCACATAGCAAAATTATCAAATACAAAGCAAACTATTTCACCACAAATAAATTAACAAATTGTACAAATTTGAAAAAGTAAAAAGACTTTAAAAAAGGTCAAATAAATAGGTCGCTCATTTTAAATAATATCTTATCGCTTAATATGCTTTTGTAACTTATTTAGTTGGTTTCTTACTACTTTCTAGCAACAAAACTTTCCAAAATGTACTTTGTTGCTACAATAAGTACAGCAACTACTACTACCACTACTTTCAGAAATACGTTTTGTACAGAAGATTCATTTAGAACCGCCCAACTAAACGTATTCAACCAGTGCGCCGCTTCCCTACCGCGCTGGGATTCGCTGCCCTCCCTGAACTCACCAGTGACAGACTCGCAGATGCTTGGTGGACTCCCAGGGGCGCCTCTGACAGGAAGTGGGACGCGCGGAGACAGGAAGTTAAAGCAGGGATCCAGCGCGGAGCCAGCTTCACACCACTGCTATTCTTCTGAAGGGGTCCCCGGGGAAAGCCAGCTCAAACAATGCATGACAAATAAAGATGCTGTAAACAAGTGGGATATGGGATGACAACATGCTTTGGTCCACTAATAATATCTAGAACAACAATCTTAATAATAATAATAATTAAACAGTCAGTACTTTAGAAGTTGCTTGACAATTTGGTGCATTACATTTGCTCCTTCAAATACGTACGTGATTGGAAATAGAATGCATTGCCACCAACCTCCATTTTAAGTGTGTAACTATGTGTAATAACAAGTACTTCAAATACAATGTGAAACAATCTGCAATAACTCAAATGTAACAGCAGCTGCATGCGCTGTGTAACAACCTGTAATAACATGTAACTCATATATAATGCGCTGTGTAACAACCTGTAACAACATGTAACTCATATGTAATGTGCTGTGTAACAACCTGTAACAACATGTAACTCATATGTAATGCGCTGTGTAACAACCTGTAATAACATGTAACTCATATGTAATGCGCTGTGTAACAACCTGTAATAACATGTAACTCATATGTAATGCGCTGTGTAACAACCTGTAATAACATGTAACTCATATATAATGCGCTGTGTAACAACCTGTAATAACATGTAACTCATATATAATGCGCTGTGTAACAACCTGTAACAACATGTAACTCATATGTAATGCGCTGTGTAACAACCTGTAATAACATGTAACTCATATGTAATGCGCTGTGTAACAACCTGTAATTACATGTAACTCATATGTAATGCGCTGTGTAACAACATGTAATAACATGTAACTCACATGCAATGCGCTGTGTAACAACCTGTAACAACACGTAACTCATATGTAATGCGCTGTGTAACAACCTGTAATAACATGTAACTCATACGTAATGCGCTGTGTAACAACCTGTAATAACATGTAACTCATATGTAATGCGCTGTGTAACAACCTGTATTAACATGTAACTCATATGTAATGCGCTGTGTAACAACCTGTAATAACATGTAACTCATATGCAATGCGCTGTGTAACAACCTGTAATAACATGTAACTCATATGCAATGCGCTGTGTAACAACCTGTAACAACATGTAACTCATATATAATGCGCTGTGTAACAACCTGTAATAACATGTAACTCATATGCAATGCGCTGTGTAACAACCTGTAACAACATGTAACTCATATGTAATGCGCTGTGTAACAACCTGTAACAACACGTAACTCATATGTAATGCGCTGTGTAACAACCTGTAACAACACGTAACTCATATGTAATGCGCTGTGTAACAACCTGTAATAACATGTAACTCATATGTAATGCGCTGTGTAACAACCTGTAATAACATGTAACTCATATGTAATGCGCTGTGTAACAACCTGTAATAACATGTAACTCATATGTAATGCGCAGTGTAACAACCTGTAACAACACGTAACTCATATGTAATGCGCTGTGTAACAACCTGTAATAACATGTAACTCATACGTAATGCGCTGTGTAACAACCTGTAATAACATGTAACTCATATGCAATGCGCTGTGTAACAACCTGTAACAACACGTAACTCATATGTAATGCGCTGTGTAACAACCTGTAATAACACGTAACTCATACGTAATGCGCTGTGTAACAACCTGTAATAACATGTAACTCATATGTAATGCGCTGTGTAACAACCTGTATTAACATGTAACTCATATGTAATGCGCTGTGTAACAACCTGTAATAACATGTAACTCATATATAATGCGCTGTGTAACAACCTGTAATAACATGTAACTCATATGTAATGCGCTGTGTAACAACCTGTATTAACATGTAACTCATATGTAATGCGCTGTGTAACAACCTGTAACAACATGTAACTCATATATAATGCGCTGTGTAACAACCTGTAACAACATGTAACTCATATATAATGCGCTGTGTAACAACCTGTAACAACACGTAACTCATATGTAATGCGCTGTGTAACAAGCTGTAATAACATGTAACTCATACGTAATGCGCTGTGTAACAACCTGTAATAACATGTAACTCATATGTAATGCGCTGTGTAACAACCTGTATTAACATGTAACTCATATGTAATGCGCTGTGTAACAACCTGTAATAACATGTAACTCATATGCAATGCGCTGTGTAACAACCTGTAACAACATGTAACTCATATATAATGCGCTGTGTAACAACCTGTAACAACACGTAACTCATATGTAATGCGCTGTGTAACAACCTGTAACAACACGTAACTCATATGTAATGCGCTGTGTAACAACCTGTAATAACATGTAACTCATATGTAATGCGCTGTGTAACAACCTGTAATAACATGTAACTCATATGTAATGCGCTGTGTAACAACCTGTAATAACATGTAACTCATATGTAATGCGCTGTGTAACAACCTGTAATAACATGTAACTCATATGTAATGCGCAGTGTAACAACCTGTAACAACACGTAACTCATATGTAATGCGCTGTGTAACAACCTGTAATAACATGTAACTCATACGTAATGCGCTGTGTAACAACCTGTAATAACATGTAACTCATATGCAATGCGCAGTGTAACAACCTGTAACAACACGTAACTCATATGTAATGCGCTGTGTAACAACCTGTAACAACATGTAACTCATATATAATGCGCTGTGTAACAACCTGTAACAACACGTAACTCATACGTAATGCGCTGTGTAACAAGCTGTAATAACATGTAACTCATACGTAATGCGCTGTGTAACAACCTGTAATAACATGTAACTCATATGCAATGCGCTGTGTAACAACCTGTAACAACATGTAACTCATATATAATGCGCTGTGTAACAACCTGTAACAACACGTAACTCATACGTAATGCGCTGTGTAACAACCTGTAATAACATGTAACTCATACGTAATGCGCTGTGTAACAACCTGTAATAACATGTAACTCATATGTAATGCGCTGTGTAACAACCTGTAACAACATGTAACTCATATATAATGCGCTGTGTAACAACCTGTAACAACACGTAACTCATACGTAATGCGCTGTGTAACAAGCTGTAATAACATGTAACTCATACGTAATGCGCTGTGTAACAACCTGTAATAACATGTAACTCATATGCAATGCGCTGTGTAACAACCTGTAACAACATGTAACTCATATATAATGCGCTGTGTAACAACCTGTAATAACATGTAACTCATATGCAATACGCTGTGTAACAACCAGTAACAACATGTAACTCATATGTAATGCGCTGTGTAACAACCTGTAATAACATGTAACTCATATGTAATGCGCAGTGTAACAACCTGTAACAACACGTAACTCATATGTAATGCGCTGTGTAACAACCTGTAATAACATGTAACTCATACGTAATGCGCTGTGTAACAACCTGTATTAACATGTAACTCATATGTAATGCGCTGTGTAACAACCTGTAATAACATGTAACTCATACGTAATGCGCTGTGTAACAACCTGTAATAACATGTAACTCATATGCAATGCGCTGTGTAACAACCTGTAACAACACGTAACTCATATGTAATGCGCTGTGTAACAACCTGTAATAACATGTAACTCATACGTAATGCGCTGTGTAACAAACTGTAATAACATGTAACTCATATGTAATGCGCTGTGTAACAACCAGTAACAACATGTAACTCATATGTAATGCGCTGTGTAACAACCTGTAATAACATGTAACTCATATGTAATGCGCAGTGTAACAACCTGTAACAACACGTAACTCATATGTAATGCGCTGTGTAACAACCTGTAATAACATGTAACTCATACGTAATGCGCTGTGTAACAACCTGTAATAACATGTAACTCATATGCAATGCGCTGTGTAACAACCTGTAACAACACGTAACTCATATGTAATGCGCTGTGTAACAACCTGTAATAACATGTAACTCATACGTAATGCGCTGTGTAACAAACTGTAATAACATGTAACTCATATGTAATGCGCTGTGTAACAACCTGTATTAACATGTAACTCATATGTAATGCGCTGTGTAACAAACTGTATTAACATGTAACTCATATATAATGCGCTGTGTAACAACCTGTAACAACATGTAACTCATATATAATGCGCTGTGTAACAACCTGTAACAACACGTAACTCATATGTAATGCGCTGTGTAACAACCTGTAATAACATGTAACTCATATGTAATGCGCTGTGTAACAACCTGTAACAACATGTAACTCATATGTAATGCGCTGTGTAACAACCTGTAATAACATGTAACTCATATGCAATGCGCTGTGTAACAACCTGTAACAACATGTAACTCATATATAATGCGCTGTGTAACAACCTGTAATAACATGTAACTCATATGTAATGCGCTGTGTAACAACCTGTAACAACACGTAACTCATATATAATGCGCTGTGTAACAACCTGTAACAACACGTAACTCATATGTAATGCGCTGTGTAACAACCTGTAACAACACGTAACTCATATGTAATGCACTGTGTAACAACCTGTAATAACATGTAACTCATATGTAATGCGCTGTGTAACAACCTGTAATAACATGTAACTCATATGTAATGCGCAGTGTAACAACCTGTAACAACACGTAATCCTGTAATCCTCTTTGTCTTTGTGAGACCCTGGCTCAACTCAGGGTGGTTGAGCCAGGGTCTCACAAAGACAAAGAGGATTCTAATAGCCCATTAAGATTCTGAATAGGCTCGGTAGATACAAGGGGTGAGTTTCTGTTGAAACAAACAACTCTTTCTACTTCAGGAAGGCTCCTCCCAATGGGCGGGTCTTACCACAGAACAGTATTAATATCGGAGTTCTCGACCTAAATTCTGTTATTGACAATGACTCTTGGATGAGAGTCGAAACGTCTATTTTTTCAAACTGAGTCCAGATGAAACAACTGAAGCTTTTTCTACTATAGAACTTTTTAATGCTAGAATAAAATGACTCTCAGCATTATTAAGTCGGAATACAAGCCCATCTCCCCGAGTGGATGTGTTGTCATGACAGATGAATGGTTTCCTGGTCGTGTATTGTGTCCGGACTTTGGCCTGCTGACCGCAGCTTCTGCACCGAGGGTTTTATGGTCCTTTTATGGTCCATGTCCCGTGGTGTCTGTGGGAAAACCTGCACAGCCTCTCTCCCACACGGCTCCTACACGGCTCCCACACGGCTCCCACACGGCTCCTACACGGCTCCTACACGGCTCCCACACGGCTCCCACACGGCTCCCACACGGCTCCCACACGGCTAACACACGGCTCCCACACGGCTCCCACACGGCTCCCACACGGCTCCCACACGGCTCCCACACGGCTCCTACACGGCTCCCACACGGCTCCCACACGGCTCCCACACGGCTCCCACACGGCTCCCACACGGCTCCTACACGGCTCCCACACGGCTCCCACACGGCTCCCACACGGCTCCCAAGCGGCATCTCTTTTATCTTTTTTGATCCGAGTCGGCTCCTAAACCAAACCCAGTCTGAGTCCGAAGACAGAACAAAGTCAAAGGAAGAGAAAGAAGGAGCGACATCAAGTGTCGCCAGGTTAAAGAGCGTTACACGTATCAGTGATCCATTTGTAGTGAGTATCAGTGATCCATTTGTAGTGAGTACACGCTCCAGCCGTACTTCTAGTGGGTGTACAGCGTAGTATCACGTACACTACACCACTGGGCTTAAGAGAGCTCAAATAAAACAACAATATCTCATCTTTTAAAGCCCCACTGTGCATAATTTCAGCAACAAATAAGACTTTAAAAGAGTAATATCCCTGGAGACACACCCATAATAAACCTTTTAATTGCGCTGAAATTGCAACAAATCACTCTTTATGAATATTGATAAGACGCTATAATAAAATTGTCTCGTACGAAAGTGGAAAAAAAAAAGAAGGATTCCCAAACACTGAATCGCGGTCGCTCATTCTTACACATTTTCCCCATGACGACAATCGCGCTCACTCACCAAGAACGGGAAACGCTAAATATTTGGCCTCGCACCAAAGTCCCATTTTACCTAGAATCATGGCATCACTTTTGGGGCCGGCCTTCCTGTCTCCTGGAGCAGTCTGCTGGAGCGCAGCCACCGAGCAAACAAACACCTCATAAAGTCACTGTACGTCCTCAAGACAGATGAATGGACGTCCCAACAGCTTCATAAAGGCTCTGACGTGAGGACGCGCAGGTCTGACGAGGGAAAACACAATGAAAGGTTGATGTGTTGTGGTTATTGTTGTATAAATTCTGTATTGAGACATTAATAGTGTGTAACAGGGTATAATGTGATTTTAATGGAGAAACTGAGATCCACGTGGCTTTGGCAAATGAAGACCTCAGATACATGTCAGAGCCCGGTTTGAACACATTTACGATTGAATTCTATATTGTTTGCTAGTTTAGTGAGGAATTATGACGGACATAGGGTTTTTAGTATTTACGGAACAGATACAAACTCACAGAATCATCTATATATCTTTCAATGTATCTGAAGATATATTAGTTGTGTAATCCTTCATTCCATTCGGCCAGTATATCTACAACCAAATATTATCCATAATTTTTTTTCTACAAATGACATAATCTTTTGTATTAGAAAGGAAAATCACAAGTCATAAGTATTAAGATCAGAGGTCTTAATTAATGAAAGTGTGATCAAGTTTTTAAATTAATGTATTTATATTTTTACATTTTACCACAACATCCCTGCATTAGGTTTTGTAAGTATCTAGCGTATTAACTATTTTGTGCATTTCCCTTCAGCCTGTCCTTGAACAAACCTGTGATTGGTCCTTGTCAGAAGAAATGTTGGGAACCACTGCCATAAACTTCATTGAATAAGAGTAAGAAAAGGTTTTCTGTGTCATGTTTGACCTGATTTATGGTAATAATTTCTGTAATATGTATTTATTTTATTATTTAACCCTTCTTTCCCCATTCAGAATTTCAGCTTCTGTATTTTGCAGTTTACATTTTCTTTGTGTTTTTTCCTTTTAAACGTTCAAAATTCAGAGTGACAACATTCACAATGCAGAGCAACTGATCCCAAGTGACTGAACCTTGGATTGTGACATTTTACACTGCAAATTTTACTCTCTGAATTTAATCTGTTGAAAATCTTAAAAGACGATTTCAATGTAGTTTATTTATTTTTTTAAATGAGAAAAATTGCAACTGAAATCTAGAATAAAACAATCCAAATGTTTTTTTCATGGTTAATGATGTAGAGTTAGAAAATCGCCAGTATTTACAATTCAGAATCTGGTAAAACATATGATCTTTTACACGTCATTACCGACATCTCAAACACAATACCATTCAGTCTTCAAAAGAAACAAAGAAAAATGTCACAAATTGGTCATTTTCCCCCGAAAGTGACTCACCCTGACCACATGCGAATTCTGATAACGCCGCGAGACACATTTACCACCACACGGGGGGAAGACGGAGGCGGGACGACACAATACTTGGCCCGCTTTCTGAAGGAAGTTCCAACAGGTCCATCCATCCAGTGGAGGGCCTTCATCCGGGGTCAGAAGATCTGGAGTGAGCAGAGCAGATACTTCCTGCAGACCGAGGCCCCGCTAGCGTCCGCAGACCCGTCGGTGGAGAGGTTCTTCCTGGCGTCGTGGGCCAGGTTGCAGGAGGTCATGGATCAACAGAAGAGAGAACTTCCTGCTGCCTTGATGTGGAAAGTATCAAAGGGACTCGCGGTGCAGGTACAGCCCACGTGTGGTCGAGTCTGAGGTCCACGGGGATGACAGGGGTTTGGGTGGTACAGCGGGGCCCCCCACGATAGAGGTACAATCTATGACGAGGGATGTCACGAGGTTCATCGATAGTCGTGATCATTCAGGTCATAATATAATCGTAAGAACCGCAAAAATAATAATCGTGACAGTTTTAGAAGCAAATGCAAAGGTTTTTTGTTCAATATATGGCCCGAAAATAGATATTTACAATAGATATGTAAAGAACTGTTTATTATCTTGCCGTTTTTGTCACATTTAACTTTATTTAAGCGCCATAAAGCTGGTCACAAACTTGAGGAGTCGCACGTGTTGGACCATGAGGATGAAGGGAAATGAGAGATTTCACTGTTGCTTGGTCACTGTCTCAATAATCGTGAATAATCGCCTTCTTCTACTTCTGTCTAAGAAGTATTGTCTCCTCCTCACGATGGACATGTGCGTGTTTACGACCGAAGCTGCTGCCACATCATTCTACCTGAAAGCATCTCACATCTCAAGCTTTCAAGCAGCAACCATGGACGAATATTTTAATGAAATCCCAGGATACTGTCGCCAAATTACCTGGAGATCGAATTATACAGTTGTAGAAGTCGGGATACGACACGTCCGATCGCTGTGTGGGGTCATTTTGCCTCCAAAAGGACATCTCTCCACCACTTTTACTTGCAGTTTTTCCTTATAATGATCCTGATATCCGAAAACTATGACATTCTAACAATTTGTATCTCCCGCCTCCCGCCTTTCTGTCAACACTGTTTGTTTTCACCCAAAAGGGGGCGGGGACGTTCTAGTGGCACAGGAAGTGACTTATAAGATAAGATAAGATAAGATAATCCTTTATTGTCCCACATGGGGAAATTTCATTGGTGCAACGCAGGTAGATACAGAGGTAGATCCAGAAGAACAGATCACTTATAGGAAGTCTGAAAAACACTTTCAGTAGAAGATCTCCTATAAATAAATAAAAACTCCCATAGACAAATAAATACATAAATACCATTGCATGTGATCACGACAGTAATTGCACATGAATATGTGTCACGACAGCACATAGATTGCACATGAATTCCAACAGCAATTGTACATATGACAGAATTGCACATCAGTATTAGGTTAGGTCAGTATTGCGGGTGCTCAGTACTAACAGTTTTTTTTATAAAGTCTGACAGCAGCAGAAGGAAAGACCTGCGAAACCTTTCCTTCACACAGCGAGGGTGGATCAGTCTCTCACTGAAGCTGCTCTCCAGAGAGGACAGAGTGTCCTGCAGGGGGTGACACTCATGGTCCAGCATAGATGTGAATCTAGCCAGGACCCTCCTGTCCCCCACCTCCTGCACCGAGTCCAGAGCACAGCCCAGGACGGAGCTGGACTTCTTGATGACTTTGTCCAGTCTCTTCCTCTCCCTCTCTGTGATGCTGCTGCTCCAGCAGGCCACACCTACAGGAGCTGATGCCACCACAGAGTCGTAGAAGGTCTTCAGAAGTGGCCCTGTCACTCCAAAAGACCTGAGTCTCCTCAGGAGGTAGAGCCGACTCTGGCTCTTCCTGTACAGTGCGTCTGTGTTGTGCGTCCAGTTTGTGGTTCAGATGAACACCCAGGTACTTGTATGAGTACATGTTCACCCTTTATGTATTTTTATAATTTTATTTGTAGTTTACCATAAGTATAAGCCTGTTGAACATCTGTTTGGCTATTTTAACAAATACTGACAACTAAAAAGGAAAGAAAATCCTCCATACAGTCCATCCAGCCGTAGACTGCACTGCCCTCTGGTGGGCTTTTACTAAACATGCAGTTTTAGTCAGCTTTCTGGTTTCCTGTCTGTAAAGTGCTTGAAAATGACTTCCTTGAGCATAACATTTTGTACACTTCTGTATTTAATCATCGCTTTCTTTGTGAATCAACAGTATTTAACGGTTAAGGATCTCATCTTCAGCTGGAGTGGAAATGTGTGGAGCCTCTTTTGTTCACTTTATCCTTTGTTATATATTGTCTTCGTATTGTGTAACTTTGACTTTTAAGGTCGATTTTTTAAATGTGCTTTTCAGATAAAATGACATTGTTGAAACTTTTTATACAGTTCATCTAATTAAATCTCCACTTTTAGCCAAAACATGGACTTTTCATTTTGGTTGTTTTTATTGCACTGAAAATCATAGAGAAATCTGTCCTTGTACTGTGAATGGGCTTGCATCTCCGCAAACCTGACCCGTACTTTATGATTTTCTTATTTAGACTTTATTTTTGTGTATTTCAACCTGTTGTAAATATCACGTTTTACATCAATCAAGTAAGTATTTGTGGAGAAAAGTTGAAAAATCTGCGACAGGAAGTGACATCACACAAGGGATTATTCGTCAACTGTTGTTGTTGTTCTTGTTATTGTTGTTGTTGTTGTTGTTTTATGGCGGTTGGCATCCAAGTGTTGCATTACCACCAGACTTTATTCTTTCGACTGCATCGGATCAGAGTCCGACCGGCTTCATTCCAGAGCTGACTCTTCTTCATCTTCCTCTTCTTTGATGTTCGGTGCTTCCGCTGTACAGCTTTATTCTTTAGACTTTATTCTTTAGACTTTATTCTTTAGGCTTTATTCTTTAGACTTTATTCTTTAGACTTTATTCTTTAGACTTCTTTAGACTTTAGACTTTATTCTTTAGACTTTATTCTTTAGACTTTAGACTTTATTCTTTAGACTTTATTCTTTAGACTTTATTCTTTAGGCTTTATTCTTTAGACTTTAGACTTTATTCTTTAGACTTTATTCTTTAGACTTTATTCTTTAGACTTTATTCTTTAGGCTTTATTCTTTAGACTTTAGACTTTATTCTTTAGGCTTTATTCTTTAGACTTTATTCTTTAGACTTTATTCTTTAGACTTTATTCTTTAGGCTTTATTCTTTAGACTTTATTCTTTAGGCTTTATTCTTTAGACTTTATTCTTTAGACTTTAGACTTTATTCTTTAGACTTTATTCTTTAGACTTTATTCTTTAGACTTTAGACTTTATTCTTTAGACTTTATTCTTTAGGCTTTATTCTTTAGGCTTTATTCTTTATTTATTCTTTAGGCTTTATTCTTTAGACTTTATTCTTTAGACTTTAGACTTTATTCTTTAGACTTTATTCTTTAGGCTTTATTCTTTAGACTTTATTCTTTAGACTTTATTCTTTATTCTTTAGGCTTTATTCTTTAGACTTTATTCTTTATTTATTCTTTAGGCTTTATTCTTTAGACTTTATTCTTTAGACTTTATTCTTTAGACTTTATTCTTTAGGCTTTATTCTTTAGACTTTAGACTTTATTCTTTAGACTTTATTCTTTAGGCTTTATTCTTTAGACTTTATTCTTTAGACTTTAGACTTTATTCTTTAGGCTTTATTCTTTAGACTTTAGACTTTATTCTTTAGACTTTATTCTTTAGACTTTATTCTTTAGACTTTATTCTTTAGACTTTATTCTTTAGGCTTTATTCTTTAGACTTTATTCTTTAGACTTTAGACTTTATTCTTTAGACTTTATTCTTTAGACTTTAGACTTTATTCTTTAGACTTTATTCTTTAGACTTTATTCTTTAGACTTTAGACTTTATTCTTTAGACTTTATTCTTTAGGCTTTATTCTTTAGGCTTTATTCTTTATTTATTCTTTAGGCTTTATTCTTTAGACTTTATTCTTTAGACTTTATTCTTTAGACTTTATTCTTTAGACTTTATTCTTTAGACTTTATTCTTTAGACTTTAGACTTTATTCTTTATTCTTTAGGCTTTATTCTTTAGACTTTAGACTTTATTCTTTAGACTTTATTCTTTAGGCTTTATTCTTTAGACTTTATTCTTTAGACTTTAGACTTTATTCTTTATTCTTTAGGCTTTATTCTTTAGACTTTATTCTTTAGGCTTTATTCTTTAGACTTTATTGTTTAGACTTTATTCTTTAGACTTTATTCTTTAGACTTTAGACTTTATTCTTTAGGCTTTATTCTTTAGACTTTATTCTTTAGACTTTATTCTTTAGGCTTTATTCTTTAGGCTTTATTCTTTAGGCTTTATTCTTTAGACTTTATTCTTTAGGCTTTATTCTTTAGACTTTATTCTTTAGGCTTTATTCTTTAGACTTTATTCTTTAGACTTTATTCTTTAGGCTTTATTCTTTAGACTTTATTCTTTAGACTTTATTCTTTAGACTTTATTCTTTAGACTTTATTCTTTAGACTTTATTCTTTAGGCTTTATTCTTTAGGCTTTATTCTTTAGACTTTATTCTTTAGACTTTATTCTTTAGACTTTATTCTTTAGACTTTATTCTTTAGACTTTATTCTTAGACTTTATTCTTTAGGCTTTATTCTTTAGGCTTTATTCTTTAGACTTTATTCTTTAGGCTTTATTCTTTAGGCTTTATTCTTTAGGCTTTATTCTTTAGACTTTATTCTTTAGACTTTATTCTTTAGGCTTTATTCTTTAGACTTTATTCTTTAGACTTTATTCTTTAGACTTTATTCTTTAGACTTTATTCTTTAGGCTTTATTCTTTAGGCTTTATTCTTTAGACTTTATTCTTTAGACTTTATTCTTTAGACTTTATTCTTTAGACTTTATTCTTTAGACTTTATTCTTTAGACTTTATTCTTTAGGCTTTATTCTTTAGACTTTATTCTTTAGACTTTATTCTTTAGACTTTATTCTTTAGACTTTATTCTTTAGACTTTATTCTTTAGACTTTATTCTTAGACTTTATTCTTTAGGCTTTATTCTTTAGGCTTTATTCTTTAGACTTTATTCTTTAGGCTTTATTCTTTAGGCTTTATTCTTTAGACTTTATTCTTTAGACTTTATTCTTTAGGCTTTATTCTTTAGGCTTTATTCTTTAGACTTTATTCTTTAGACTTTATTCTTTAGGCTTTATTCTTTAGACTTTATTCTTTAGGCTTTATTCTTTAGACTTTATTCTTTAGGCTTTATTCTTTAGACTTTATTCTTTAGGCTTTATTCTTTAGACTTTATTCTTTAGACTTTATTCTTTAGACTTTATTCTTTAGACTTTATTCTTTAGACTTTATTCTTTAGACTTTATTCTTTAGGCTTTATTCTTTAGACTTTATTCTTTAGACTTTATTCTTTAGGCTTTATTCTTTAGACTTTATTCTTTAGGCTTTATTCTTTAGACTTTATTGTTTAGACTTTATTCTTTAGGCTTTATTCTTTAGACTTTATTCTTTAGACTTTATTCTTTAGACTTTATTCTTTAGACTTTAGACTTTATTCTTTAGGCTTTATTCTTTAGACTTTATTCTTTAGACTTTATTCTTTAGGCTTTATTCTTTAGGCTTTATTCTTTAGACTTTATTCTTTAGACTTTATTCTTTAGGCTTTATTCTTTAGACTTTATTCTTTAGGCTTTATTCTTTAGACTTTATTCTTTAGACTTTATTCTTTAGGCTTTATTCTTTAGACTTTATTCTTTAGACTTTATTCTTTAGACTTTATTCTTTAGGCTTTATTCTTTAGGCTTTATTCTTTAGACTTTATTCTTTAGACTTTATTCTTTAGACTTTATTCTTTAGGCTTTATTCTTTAGACTTTATTCTTTAGGCTTTATTCTTTAGACTTTATTCTTTAGACTTTATTCTTTAGACTTTATTCTTTAGGCTTTATTCTTTAGGCTTTATTCTTTAGACTTTATTCTTTAGACTTTATTCTTTATTTATTCTTTAGACTTTATTCTTTAGACTTTATTCTTTAGGCTTTATTCTTTATTTATTCTTTAGGCTTTATTCTTTAGGCTTTATTCTTTAGGCTTTATTCTTTATTTATTCTTTAGGCTTTATTCTTTAGACTTTAGACTTTATTCTTTAGACTTTATTCTTTAGGCTTTATTCTTTATTTATTCTTTAGGCTTTATTCTTTAGACTTTAGACTTTATTCTTTAGGCTTTATTCTTTAGGCTTTATTCTTTAGACTTTATTCTTTAGACTTTATTCTTTAGACTTTATTCTTTAGACTTTATTCTTAGACTTTATTCTTTAGGCTTTATTCTTTAGACTTTATTCTTTAGACTTTATTCTTTAGACTTTATTCTTTAGACTTTATTCTTTAGGCTTTATTCTTTATTTATTCTTTAGGCTTTATTCTTTAGACTTTAGACTTTATTCTTTAGACTTTATTCTTTAGGCTTTATTCTTTATTTATTCTTTAGGCTTTATTCTTTAGACTTTATTCTTTAGGCTTTATTCTTTATTTATTCTTTAGGCTTTATTCTTTAGACTTTAGACTTTATTCTTTAGACTTTATTCTTTAGACTTTATTCTTTAGACTTTATTCTTAGACTTTATTCTTTAGGCTTTATTCTTTAGACTTTATTCTTTAGACTTTATTCTTTAGACTTTATTCTTTAGGCTTTATTCTTTAGACTTTATTCTTTAGGCTTTATTCTTTAGACTTTATTCTTTAGACTTTATTCTTTAGACTTTATTCTTTAGACTTTATTCTTTAGGCTTTATTCTTTAGACTTTATTCTTTAGACTTTAGACTTTATTCTTTAGACTTTATTCTTTAGGCTTTATTCTTTAGACTTTATTCTTTAGACTTTATTCTTTAGGCTTTATTCTTTAGGCTTTATTCTTTAGGCTTTATTCTTTAGGCTTTATTCTTTATTCTTTAGGCTTTATTCTTTAGACTTTATTCTTTATTCTTTAGGCTTTATTCTTTAGGCTTTATTCTTTAGACTTTATTCTTTATTCTTTAGACTTTATTCTTTAGACTTTAGACTTTATTCTTTAGACTTTATTCTTTAGACTTTATTCTTTATTTATTCTTTAGGCTTTATTCTTTAGGCTTTATTCTTTAGACTTTAGACTTTATTCTTTAGACTTTATTCTTTAGGCTTTATTCTTTAGACTTTATTCTTTAGGCTTTATTCTTTAGACTTTATTCTTTAGACTTTAGACTTTATTCTTTATTTATTCTTTAGACTTTATTCTTTAGACTTTATTCTTTAGACTTTATTCTTTAGGCTTTATTCTTTAGACTTTATTCTTTAGGCTTTATTCTTTAGGCTTTATTCTTTAGGCTTTAGACTTTATTTATTCTTTAGACTTTATTCTTTAGGCTTTATTCTTTAGGCTTTATTCTTTAGGCTTTAGACTTTATTTATTCTTTAGACTTTATTCTTTAGACTTTATTCTTTAGGCTTTATTCTTTAGGCTTTATTCTTTAGGCTTTAGACTTTATTTATTCTTTAGACTTTATTCTTTAGGCTTTATTCTTTAGACTTTATTCTTTATTTATTCTTTAGACTTTATTCTTTAGGCTTTATTCTTTAGACTTTATTCTTTAGACTTTATTCTTTAGGCTTTATTCTTTAGACTTTAGACTTTATTTATTCTTTAGACTTTATTCTTTAGACTTTATTCTTTAGGCTTTATTCTTTAGACTTTAGACTTTAGGCTTTATTCTTTAGACTTTATTCTTTAGGCTTTATTCTTTAGACTTTATTCTTTAGACTTTATTCTTTAGACTTTATTCTTTAGACTTTATTCTTTAGGCTTTATTCTTTAGACTTTATTCTTTAGGCTTTATTCTTTAGACTTTATTCTTTAGGCTTTATTCTTTAGGCTTTATTCTTTAGACTTTATTCTTTAGGCTTTATTCTTTAGACTTTATTCTTTAGGCTTTATTCTTTAGGCTTTATTCTTTAGACTTCAACCCTAACTCTAACCCACATTAGATGAGTTTTGGCCCAGTGGTTGCTGGGTAATTTCCTATCATGATGTCATAAAATACAAACAGGAAGTAAAATTATAAACCTAAAAAAAATTGCTATTCTGAATAAAAATGTGTATTGTTTATAATTTAAAAAAATATATTTATCTTAACTGCATTTTAGGTAATATTTAAGCTTTTGTGTATTTTTAATTGTGTTTAGTTATTTTTTGTTTTTTTAAATACCTTTTTTAATTTTGTTTTGTTATTCTGTGATGTTTTTATATATTTTTAATTTTTTTATTGTTTCTGTGATGTTTTTATACTTTTTTGAAATGTTGTATTGTTATTTTGTGATTTCTATATAAGTATTTTAATTGTCTATTATTATTCTGTGATGTTTTAATACTTTATAAACATGTTGTATTGTTATTTTGGGATATTGTTATACTTTTTAATTGTGTATTATTATTCTGTGATATTTTTATACCTTTTAAATTGTGTTTTGTTATTCTGTGATGTTTTTATATTTTTTTGGAAATTTTGTATAGTTATTGTGATTTTTGTATACATTTTTAAATTGTGTATTGTTATTCTGTGATGTTTTAATACTTTTTTTTATTTTTTGTCGTTATTTTGTGATGTTTTTATACTTAAAAAAAAATAGTTATTTTGTGATTTTTGTATACATTTTTTAATTGTGTATTATTATTCTGTGATATTTTTATACCTTTTAAATTGTGTTTTGTTATTTTGTGATTTTTTGTATACATTTTAAAGTATTATTATTCTGTGACATTTTTTCTACCTTTTAAATAGTGTGAGGTTTTTAAAAATGCATTTCTGATTAAATATGATACAATTCTGTGATCCTTTACCCCGCTGCATAATAAACGCGCCGGTGTCAACAGTGGTCAAACCGTCACGTCACGTCACATGACACGAGCCTCATCCATTCATTCAGAACCACATGTCCCATGAGGCCGCAGCGCGCGCCACAACAAACACGCACAGAGAGAGGCCACACAGCGGGGGACACTTCACTCTCTTCTCCCCTTCATCCACCCATGGAGCTACGGCCATGGCGAAGGACGCAGAGGTGGAGCGCATCGCCAGGACGCTGGACAAGATGGTGCACAAGAAGAACACGGTGAGGGCCTGGGACCGGGGGAGAGCGCGTGGATGTGGGGGACAGGGGCCCGGCACGCGGCACAAAAGGCGGTCAGGTGACGGGGCCCGGCCGGGACGCGGCACAAAAGGCGGTCAGGTGACGGGGCCCGGCCGCTCCAGGAGGGTTCTGGAAGTGCGTGCGCGCGTGGACCGGGGGGACACGGCTCATCCAGGGCCCAGTGCGTGTGTCAGGGGCCTTAAAGACGGGACATGAGGGTTAAACATGGGGCCAGTTTCACACCTTGTGCTAATCAGTGTCATTGTGTCAATCACGGTCAGCGCGAAAAAACAAGTGTAAAGTTGTTTTTTCTACAGAAGTTCAAGGCAAAATATGTAAAGTCACGGATTTTGTTCTAGTAAATGATGTAAACCAATCAATTTAGGACATTTTATATATAATAAGTATTAATCCTATTCAATAAATGTCATTTACTAAAGTCATGGATGTTGATTCATCTCTTCATTTGGACGATGACAAAGCTTTGTATTAGTTTCATTTTGACAAATTCATATTATTTGAAAGCTTATATATTTTTTTAGGTTTGAGTCTTTGTTCAACCTAATGTTGAAGCCGCTTTAGTCGGCTAAAAAGACAAACAACAGTTTTGTTTTAGTTAAAAATACAACATGATAATTCACATCCAGTGAATATAACATTTAGTGACTTTAAGTGCATGAAAATGAAGAAATAAGGAGTTGTTGTTTACTGGAGGTTTGGGCGTGTCCTCACCGCTCATTCTCCCCAAACGATGAGCCGCAGGAGACTCATCAGCTCATGCACTTATTTCCATGACAACGGGCGTCAGGAGGAAAGCCGTGCTCTTGTTGCCTGTGGCGTCCCCACGAGGACGAGGCGCTGCAGGCGGCAGAGACACGTCTTTCTGTGTGGCATTAGTGCTGTCGCCTCATCGCAAGAAGGTCCTGGGTTCGACTCCCGGGCGTTTGCATGTTCTCCCCGTGTCTGCAGGTTTCCTCTGCTTCCCTGATAAAGAGATGCTACATCTCAGTGGAACTTTACAAATATACAAAAGAGCTTTATTTTTTATAACATTTCAAGTGCTTTCGCTCACCGCTGTGTCTTGGTCATCTTGTGGTCATCTTGTGGTCATCTACTTTCACTCCACACTCTCTGCTTCCGGGTGTGGAGAGCTGCTCCGAGACTCCTGTTTTAAGCTCTTGCAGCGGCCGTTCCGTGTGGTCCAGGCTCTGGCTGCTGTGTTCACACTGTCCAGACACAATGTGACCAATGGCAGCGTGAAAACACCTGGGACTGTTGTCGCTCACTAATGAGAGGAAACCCCCGTTTATTAGTCTCTTTAAGTTTATTCTGCAGTTTAGAGACTAAAGTGTTTTCAGTGGTGCTGTGTCATAATGAAGCAGCAGAGGTGAGGAGGAGGTGGGGAGGAGGTGAGGAGGAGGAGGTGGAGAGGAGGTGGAGAGGAGGAGGTGGAGAGGAGGAGGTGGGGAGGAGGAGGAGGTGGGGAGGAGAGGAGGAGGAGGAGGTGGAGAGGAGGAGGAGAGGAGGTGGAGAGGAGGAGGAGAGGAGGTGGAGAGGAGGAGGAGAGGTGGAGAGGTGGAGAGGAGGTGGGGAGGAGAGGAGGAGAAGGAGGTGGAGAGGAGGTGGGGAGGAGGTGGGGAGGAGGAGGAGAGGTGGAGAGGAGGAGGAGAGGAGGTGGGGAGGAGGAGGAGAGGTGGAGAGGAGGTGGAGAGGAGGTGGGGAGGAGGTGGGGAGGAGGAGGAGAGGAGGTGAGCGTGGTGCACTCCAATACCAGATTAAAGGTGTTTTTGACAGTATTTCCGGGACATGGACAGATTCAGAACAGCAGTAGAATAATATTTCTGGCATGTCCTTTGCACCTCAAAGTACATTAACACGACCGTTTAGTTTTTAGCACTTGTATGAGATGTTTTCACCTTCATATGTGCATCAGTGACCTCCAGCTCTACTTGTACTGCAGTACTTGTACTGTACTGCAGTACAAGTACTGTACTGCACTGCAATACTTGTACATTTCCTTTTTCCTCATCAGAACATCTGATCGAGCTTTACCATTAGGACTTTGTTGGATGTGGCTGGGCAATGTTTCTCTTTAGTTTTTACATTTGCGGTCGTGTTCTGGACTTTGCGGTCGTGTTCTGGACTTTGCGGTCGTGTTCTGGACTTTGCGGTCGTGTTCTGGACTTTGCGGTCGTGTTCTGGACTTTGCGGTCGTGTTCTGGACTTTGCGGTCGTGTTCTGGACTTGACCACATGAAGCTCGTCCAGTAGTTTTCATTTTCAGCAAGAATCTTCCCTGTGACTCAAAGAGGAATTTAAAATTATTTAACAAATGCATAAAATGCCAGTTAAACATTTTACTTTGAACATGTTTACATTATGTGAGAGAGTATATTGTAAATTAGTATATTATATATACCATATGTATATTGTCAAGCCTTATCTGTGAATAAAACATAAAGTATATATTCTTTGCGATATAAATTCTTAAAATATGCCCACAAAATGATATATTTTGTTCCCTTTCGGGGTCGCGGTTGACTGGAGCCTATCCCAGTGACTTTGGGCCTTAGACGGGGTACAACCAGGACAGGGGCCAGCTTGTCGCAGGGTTATTAATATAGTTTCATATTATTTGTTTTAACAGGAAGGAGCTCTGGATTTACTGCAGGAACTAAAGAATATGAAGATGTCTTTGGAGACGCTGCAGGTAAAGACTTAAGACTCTTGTTCAGTTGTGTATCATTTGAGGGCGGTGGGTGCTCGATGGCGAGCGTCTGGTGTCTGGTTCTTTCCTCACGGGGCCTGGCCGGGCACAGCCTGGAGGAATGACCTGGGACCGTCCTCCCATGGACCCACCACCTGAAGGGAGGAACCATAAGGGGCCAGTGCAGGGAGAGCTGGGCGGCAGTCGACGGCAGGGGCCTCGACAACTGGATCTCCGAAACCGACTCTGGGGACATGGAACGTCTCCTCGCTGGGGAAGAAAGAGCCTGAGCTTGTCCCAGGTGAACAATGGGGTCGCGTCCCTCCGCCTTCGGGTGGGGGACAGGTCTCTCACTGTTGTGGCGGCCTACGGGCCAAACAGCAGTGCAGAGTACCCGGCCTTCTTGGAGTCCTTGGGAGGGGTACTGGACAGTGCACCGACCGGGGACTCCGTTGTTCTACTGGGGGACTTCAACGCCCACGTGGGCAATGACAGTGACACCTGTAGAGGGGTGATCGGGAAGAACGGCTTCCCCGATCTGAACCCGAGCGGTGTTCAGTTATTGGACTTCTGTGCTAGCCACGGATTGTCCATAACGAACACCATGTTCAAGCACAAGGGTGTTCATCAGTGCACGTGGCACCAGGACACCCTAGGCCGGAGGTCAATGATCGACTTTGTTGTCGTGTCATCTGACCTCCGGCTGCGTGTCTTGGACACTCGGGTGAAGAGAGGGGCAGAGTTGTCAACCGATCACCACCTGGTGGTGAGTTGGATCCGCTGGCGGAGGAGGAAGCCGGACAGACTTGGCAGACCCAAGCGCATTGTGAGGGTCTGTTGGGAACGTCTAGTGGAGCCCTCTGTCAGTAGGGTATTTAACTCGTACCTCCGGGAGAGCTTCTCCCATGTCCCGGGGGAGGCTGGGGACATTGAGTCCAAGCGGACTATGTTCTCGACCTCCATCGTCATTGCGGATGAATCCGAACCCGGTGGTGAACACCGACATTAAGGGATGCGGTCGGGCTGAAGAGGAGGCCTATCAGACCTCTTTGACTTGTGGGACTCCTGAGGCTGAGGTTGACTGGTACCGTCAGGCTTGTGCTGTTGCAGAGGCAAACACCCCGTTAATGAGGAGTTTGGGGAGGCCAAGCAGGAGGACTATCGGTCGGCCGCAATGACATTCTGGCAAACCGGAGGGGGCAAAGCAAGTGCATTACCAACACCGTTTATGGTGTGGGTGGAGACTTGTTGATCTGGCGGACGGTGGAAGGAATACTGTGAGGAACTCCTGAATCCCACAGTCATGTCTTCCAAAGAGGAAGCAGAGACGGAGGATTCGTAGACTTACTCTTCCAGTTGAAGTCACTGTGGCAGGATAGAATATTGTGCTTAACATTTAAGTTATCACTGGTTTATCACAAGATCAAGTCAGCATTTGATAAGAAATTATTATTTTCTGTTTGTATCTGTTTGTATACTTGTTTTCACTATAGTCTGCGTTTCAGTTCCACTCAAGAGTGTTCCAGGCGCCAGAGTGAGCCATACTGCTTTGAAAGAGTCCACTACGGTTCACTTTAGGATCATACGAACTGGTGGAAACCAGTCTTTATGTTCCAGGTGTCCCACAAGGGTCAATACTGGCCCCCGCATTGTTCCATATACATTGTGTCAAACGGTTCTGTTTGTTTCCCCCCCGCGCAGTCAACACGAGTGGGGATGTCTGTGAACGCTGCGAGGAAGCTAAGCACAGACGAAGAGGTCCAGACTTTGGCCAAAGTTCTCATAAAATCCTGGAAGAAACTGATTGGTATGTGATCTTTCTGCTGAGCATTACGGAACGTGCAGTGAAGATTAGATGATGATTGAACTAATTGGACTGCATCTCGATTATCTCATGATATTGTATTATATGAAGACAAAGTAATAAGAGAACTCTGTATTTTTAACACGTGTGATAAAGATTAAATGTGTTAAAGGTTTTCATGCCAGTTTTGTTTCTTTCAGATGGTGCAGAGAAAAAGTCAGAGGAAAAGGAGACGAAGGCGGAGTCTCTGGTTAGGTCTTCATCCACCTCTAAAGACATTGGCCACGAGAACAGGTTAGAGCGGACGCAAGGTTAACTCGCTTCATGATAACGTCCATCTTTTAAACGCTTCCTGTACGCTTTCCCAGCTGCAAAACCGAGGAGCCCCAGACGCCCGCTCCCTCCTCTCGGATGACTTCCTTCCCGCCGGCCCCGGTCACCACCGACGGCGTCCGCAACAAGTGTCGAGAGCTGCTGGTGGCCGCGCTCCAGACGGACGGTCAGACAACGCTACTTTATCTAGCCTTCGTGAGAGGATGGTTAGACAGTGTGGCCATAACAAGAGCTCTAGTGCAGGTGTTCCCAACCTGAGGGGCGGGGCATCCTAGTGGCGAGAGTGCCCGGGGGTCCACAGTGCTCTGTCTGGTCAGCGGGTCAGAAGAATCATAGAGCACTGGGAGTGAACGGGAAGGAATGATGCACACAACTGTAAAGCAATGTTAAAAGTTTAGAAAAGAGCCATATTAAACACATTCTTTTATTATTTAAAGGGGCAGTACCCAATAATTTCACGTAATAAAGTCTTGTAAAAGCACCCGTTTTATTCTCAGGAAGTGCGCCGTTGGCATGCTAAAGTTTGTTAGCTTTAGTGTGACGTAAACTCTGCTCTGAAAGTTGTGAAAAGCACTTCTAAACTCACCACATTGAATTATAATTACTCTTATGATTGGGTATGTGAGCAATAGCTGTTTTTCAGTGTGTTGATTATACGCCTACGACGGACTAATGATCTGTTATGTTGGTTTATGAAGAATATGCACAAAGTCTTGTATTTTTGCAAAAAAAGCACAAGCTGAGATTTCTATTAAAGAGATAATTGATCATTTTTTAAGTCATGGAAATGTTTCGATTTTCACCGACGCCTCATGTCGTGTGACTTCCTTGTTATCGACACAGTTCATGTTGAGGCTTAATATGATTTCATACGCCCACTTTATCTTGAACCAGGCTTTGAGTTCTGGAGCACACACTGTACTGACAAACCACTGCTTCTTAATGACTTTCTTCTCGTTACAGGAGACTACAAATCCTACGGGACGGACTGTGCTCATCTGGCAGCACAGATTGAGGACTATATCCTTTCACTGTCTCACATGTTCTAGACGTTATAGACGTGTCTGATCTGCTTAAATAATGTGACGTGACTAAACTAAAGCGCTTGGTCCTGAACGCGGCGCTCACATATCTACCAGGAGTTCAAGTGCACTGACATGAAGTACAAGAGCCGCCTCCGGAGCCGTATCTCCAACCTGAAGGACCAGAAGAACCCAGACCTGCGGCGGAACGTTCTGTCCGGGCACACGGGCCCCCAGCGCATCGCCAGCATGAGCGCAGAGGTCAGGGGTCAGAAGGGCTTCTCGGGCTTTCGATACTTTCACTGTAGAGCGGCTGTACCTCATGGATCGTGTCTGACTCTCACAGCGCGATGCTTCTGTCAAAGAAGACGACGCTTTTGTCTTTAGAGTTGTGATAATCGATAACTGCTGTGGATCGTGGTTTATATTTCGGACGTATCGATCTGAAACGACTTTAGTGATAAGTCCTGATGCTGCTCATTCACACAAAGCTGTTGAAAGGTCTGACATGCTAATGCAGCCAGGTCGGGTGTCCTCGTCGGCGCTTTCTGTCGTCGGCTTCATTTCACGACCAAAATGATCCAGTTTTGCTGCTTTGGTTAAACTGGCAGCCTGTCATTTACCCTCAGAACCACGGGGACGGGACGGGAGGGGACGGGACGGGACGGGAGGGCTGGATCAAACCTGTCGGCTGAAAAGAGACGCAAACCTCTGCGTCTATATCATACGAGACCTTTTTTTAAGGTTGAATAAATTCTAGTCTCCAGATTTTTAAAAAACGGCTGACAGAATGCATTTCAACCTTTTTTCTCTTTTTTTTTAAGCCTTGGGTTTCACAAAGTGGCGTCTTGATTACAGAAAAAATAAAAGATTGCTCAAACACGAATGAGAAGCGAAAAACCATCAAGTTCAAGTTACATTTTAATATGTCTGAGTTTGGCATTTCTGGTGATATTACGGTACTTTAACCCGCTTCACTGAAGTGAGTAAAGGCTCGTGCTGCTTTATGTCAGGGGGTCCCAAACTTTTCAGGCCACGCCCCCCAAATCGGCCCCTCCCAGTAAAACAAAATTTCGTTTGTAATCATTTCAAATTGTAAACCTTTTTAAATTAGGTTTATTAAAAATGTGTAGTTTTATTTTTTTGTTTGACCCAAAATGGCTTTAATACAGTGTCAACATTTTTAAATTAATTTATGAAACCACCTGGGGGCCCCCACCTCAAGCTTCATGACCCCCAATTCGGGAACCACTGCTTAATGCGACGACTATTGTGGCAATCTTTGGAAAAAATGTCTTTGAAATCAACATTTTCACATGCAAAGATGATATAAAGTGGTGAAAATAAATTAAAAAGTGGAAAAAACGCGTCTGAAAAGTCTTGTTTCAGGAGATGGCCAGTGCGGAGCTGAAGCAGATTCGCGAGACTCTGACCAAAGAGTCGATCCGCGAGCACCAGCTGTCCAGAGTGGGCGGGACCGAGACTGACATGTTTGTGTGCAGCAAGTGCAAAAGCAAGAACTGCACCTACAACCAGGTAAAATGTGGAGGCGCCGCAGTAACTGAGGGGAAATGACGCTGGACGGAGCGGGGGCACCAGCCGGAAATCAAATCAAATGGAGCTCCTAATGTTTGTGTAGTTCACTGTCACAACCTAAAATAATAATATAGCCTTTATTTCTTAAACCAGCCTCTTGTGCTTAAGACCTTTTTTAGTTTGAATCCCTCATACGCTCGCTCTCGTGTCCCAGGTGCAGACTCGCAGCGCCGATGAACCCATGACCACCTTCGTCGTGTGCAACAACTGCGGCAACAGATGGAAGGTAAACGCACACGGCAACACACTAAAATTGGCCCTAGTGAATGAATGTGAGCGTGAACTGTCTGTAATGTCTATGTCTCTGTGTTGGCCTGCGACAAGTTGGCCACTGTCCAGGGTGTGCCCCGCCTAAGGCCCGAAGTCACTGGGATAGGCTCCAGTCACCCGCGACCCCGAAAGGGAACAAGCGGTAGAAAATGGATGGATGGATGGTTCAGCGGTTTAATGAGGTTTTGAAGAAGAGGAAAACAAATACAAGGACAGAACAAAAAAGACTCCTCTCCTGCTACTAAATAATACAAATGGTAAAGAGGAAAATGTTAAATATTTCATAGATTTTTCATGTGATACTGCCTTTTAATTACATGTTTTAACATGATCTATCTAGAAATATTTATAAATTTTTGCCACAGTTAAAAACCCTTAAAATAAATAAATACAATGTCAATATTATTCATGCTTAAATACTGCAGCCACAGTCTCAGTGTAAAATATGTATGGTTTTGACTGACTGTACTATTGCAGTACCGCTTATGCCCACAAGAGGGCGCCAGAGACTGTACGTGACACATTCGCTGTGCCGCCTCCAGCCATCAAAACGTTGCCACAAATCTCTCTTTTCCAAATGTTTCCCCACAGTTATTAAAGATTACGCGTGGGTAATTATGTGGAAAATGAACTATTCAACATAAATTGCCAAACAAAAAGTAATCTAAAAAGTTGAATGTCATCCCAAAAACAAATCTCTACATTGATTTTGTGGCTTAATGCCCAGTGTGCTGTCGTGACCAGGAAGTGTTTTTCTGCGTTCACGGGGCCCTCAGGAGACATGGATACTGCACAAGTCGGGAAAACCCCTCCGGAACCGATTTATCTCAAACATTTGAACTCTTTTCCGCATTTTCAGGGGTTTAATGTCCAGTTTCTTTATTGTAAGAGCAGCAGATTTGCCAAACAAAGCAATAACGTTTCGCTTTTACGAAGAATAACTACAACAAAAGTGACCCATGAGCTCAGACTGATGGTTTTTAATATTTCTGACGTGATAAATCCAGACTTTCTGAGATAAAAGTGCACGAAAACTGGAAAACCCGACTGAAAAACAACTTTTGTCATCGTCGCAAATATCTGCTTCTGTAATTTTCCCTCATGACCCTCTCCGAGACGCCATTGGCTGTCTTTTTGAACCTTCCCTGCTCTAGCCCCGCCCCCTCGTGGTTGCTTCCTGTTGACTCGGGGTCAAGGTGAAGGGACCAGTTTGTTTGTGAAGTGGCTCGCGGGCGGTGGAAGGAGCACAAACACAACAAAAGAGTCCAACCTGCGCCTTTTTATGATTTATTCCAGCTCATGCTCACATTTATAAGCGACATTGTAACTTCAAAGTCGATTTTCTCACATTTTAGATTTTCTTTTACGAGTACACGTAAAATGCATTTCTCTCCCACAGATGCGTAAAGATCAGGCCTGAAAGTGGCACATAAAAACACCAAAGGAAGATCTAGTTTACAAAAATCTTAAATAAGAAATCCAAAATCATTGTTTTTGTGTCTAATACGTCTATAAAGTCAAACTATACATTTAAACCTGGCTCAGTCCAAGATTGTAAAGTTTGGTGTGTCTCTGTGGAAGAACATTTCATATAATACACAAACAAAACCGATTATATAGGTTAATTAAATGAAATATTAGATTGACGTCTTCTTACTGCTGTTTAATATCTTTGTGAATAATCTTTCTTTGCTCTCTTGTTTTGCAGTTCTGTTAAACTCAAATGTCCTGGAGATGAAATGAACTGACACGGGAGAAAAAAAACAACAGAAAATGTGTTTATTATTTTTTTTTTCATGATTTCACATGATAAACATTTAAATAAATTATAAACATGTAATATATGAAGAAATAATGTGCCAGTTCTAATCAGTAATTCTGTTTATTTTGTATGAAGCACTCTTATTTTGGATGTAGATAAAGATTAAAGCCGCATGAGACATTGTACCGAGGCCTTGTGAAAACAGTGCCTTTCTTTTCCAAACTTTGATATCACATATTTTGCATTTTCTATTAAATTTGCTCTTGGATTAAAAACACCAGAGTGGTTTCTTTACAAAAACAGTAATGTATAGAATGAAAAGAAAATCTGAAAACTGTAAAATTGCAAAGATTCCATCACCAGGCTCGTCAGTTTTGAAGAAGCAAACGCAAATATTTTGGGTTTAGTTTTTATTTGCAGTGACTGGAGAGTAGTTTGAGCGGCGTCGAACATGCTAGCTGTTAGCTTGAGTCTATTTTCATTAGTTAAATGGTTAGAAACTGTAAATTATCTGTCTTAATCCAAAAAGATGAAATCCACAAACGCGCCATGGAACACTGAACCGAGACGAGGGGGCATTGTCGTTTTCTCACACTTGCCATTCTAAATAAGTGACTGCAGAGGGCGCTGTCGTACCTCGACTGTCAGAAGGAAGACTCGTCACAGCAGCGTCGCGTGCCTGATTTCTCCACTGTGGAACTCCTCAAAGTTTCTACTTCATCCCAAAGAGGTTCTGTAGTTTGTCCTTGTGAGAAGACGGGTCTAAGGACGGGGTCTAAGGACGGGTCTAAGGACGGGACAAAGCTGGGACATTGTTACGTTTGTTGTTGATTCTGTTTTCACTGTTACACTTCGGGCGCTATAAAATTGATGTTTCTTTTTTTTTTTTAAGTTTACTGCTAGAAACAAGCAGTCGAAACACTGGTCAAACGGAGGAAAAAAAGTGTCTCGATGTAGCTTTAGTTCTGCTTTAACTGAACTGGCAAACTTCAGTAAATCTGGCCATAGAACGCCCCCTGCTGGTCCCTTGTGAAAATAAATGTTATTTGTATTTTCTCTTAATCAGAATTAGACCGTGTAATCACATCCAAACACATCTCACTGTCAAATGTACAAAAAGATTCAGGGTTTCTCAGGAGAGTTGTCTTCGGGTCGATGGCTGTTTTTCCGCCCAGAGACAGCAGGGGGCGACAGACACTTCAACGCCCTGAAAATAAGATAAGATGAGATATTCCTTTATTGTCCCACATGGGGAAATTTCATTGGTGCAACGCAGGAAGATACAGAGGTAGATCCACAAGAACAGATCACTTATAGGAAGTCTGAAAAACACTTTCAGTAGAAGATCTCCTATAAATAAATAAAAACATATCTCACCATCACAGGGACTGTGATTGTTAATAAGCTGAAAACTTTGCCCTGCTTTAAACAGACTTGGCTAAGAAAGTTTCATGACTGATTTATTGTTCTGAAGAGTAAAATATCGGGGGGGGTGTGAGGGGGTAGGACATTCAGCACATTGTCGCAGCACTGAGGTGGGATGGCTGCGCAGAAGCTGAGGCGTAGAAGGCTTCATGTTTGTTGTGGAAACACGGCCATGTTCCTGATGATGGAATTTAACAAAGTATTGTGTACAAATACTGCTTCTGTAATTGTACAAGCCATTTCCTGTAGTACATTTTGAGTATATTTTAGTATATTGCAGTATTTTAGTATTTCAGACCTCTAATTGCAGTTAATGTGCAACAGCAACTTTTCTATTCACAGATGAAAAACCTTTTATAATGGTTTATATTCTTATTGTTATTAAGCCATGTTGTATGTGGCATCATATCGACAAAGAGAGTTCACTGTAGAATTAAACTTGTTTTAATAATCGTCGTCTGGGATATAAAACATGTAGAAAAGATTCATAACAAAGACGACAGCTTTATTTAATCAAAATGTCAAGAATTTCAGATTTTTTATCCGTATTACACTTTATCCGTGGATATTCTCTAGAAGGAAGACTTCAGCAAAAATCAAACTTTGATTCGGTTGATAACGTATTTAAAGTCTCAATGCACAAGAGAAATAACCATTAGTCGCCGTTGTTCTGTCTATATTTTATTGTTCTATGCATGTCTTTTTGACATTTTACACTTTTTATTCATGTTTATTCACTGAAAAGTGACACAGGCTAATATTTGGTGGGACCGTCTTTGATCACAGCAGCAATATTCAAATATTCATTTCTATCGTGTTATGCAGTATTTGTCACACAGATCTTGTATTTATGATGTGTGAGAGTGACCGCTGCACAAAGAGAGTGACCACTGCACAACAAGAGTGACCACTGCACAACGAGAGTGACCACTGCACAAAGAGAGTGACCACTGCACAACGAGAGTGACCACTGCACAACGAGAGTGACCGCTGCACAAAGACAGTGACCACTGCACAACGAGAGTGACCACTGCACAAAGAGTGACCACTGCACAAAGAGAGTGACCACTGCACAGCGAGAGTGACCGCTGCACAAAGACAGTGACCACTGCACAACGAGAGTGGCCGCTGCACAACGAGAGTGACCACTGCACAAAGAGAGTGACCACTGCACAACGAGAGTGACCACTGCACAACGAGAGTGACCGCTGCACAAAGACAGTGACCACTGCACAACGAGAGTGACCACTGCACAACGAGAGTGACCGCTGCACAAAGACAGTGACCACTGCACAACGAGAGTGACCACTGCACAAAGAGTGACCACTGCACAAAGAGAGTGACCACTGCACAGCGAGAGTGACCGCTGCACAAAGACAGTGACCACTGCACAACGAGAGTGGCCGCTGCACAACGAGAGTGACCACTGCACAAAGAGAGTGACCACTGCACAACGAGAGTGACCGCTGCACAAAGAGAGTGACCACTGCACAAAGAGAGTGACCGCTGCACAACGAGAGTGACCACTGCACACAGAGAGTGACCACTGCACAAAGAGAGTGACCACTGCACAACGAGAGTGACCACTGCACAACGAGAGTGACCACTGCACAACGAGAGTGACCACTGCACAACGAGAGTGACCACTGCACAAAGCCTTCTCCAGCTCGTCTCAAACTCACTGGGGTCAGATCTGTAGTTTCTGCTCGATGCCACTGATCTGACCCTTCTCAAACACACTGACATCTTCTCCATGACCACGGGATTCGTCTTTCACACGTTGTTTCAGAATTGAGAATCCGCTCGCTGCATGAGTCGGGTTTAAACAGCGTGTTGCAGCTGAAGGATCATCTCCTGCTGCAGAACCAGGAGCTGCTGGTTCTTTTCCCTGGTCTGAACAACACAACAAGGACTGTCGTTGTCGGTGTAATCCCTCATTCGTCCAGGCGTGTTCCATTGTAGAAAAAGCTTCAGTTGTAGTCATCTGGACTCAGTTAGAAAAAATAGACATTTCGACTTCATCCAAGAGTCATTGTCAATAACAGAATTTAGATCGAGAACTCCGATATTAATACTGTTCTGTGGTAAGACCCGCCCATTGGGAGGAGCCTTCCTGAAGTAGAAAGAGTTGTTTGTTTCAACAGAAACTCCCCCCTTGTATCTACCGAGTTAGCCTATTCAGAATCTTAATGGGCTATTAGAAACCTCTTTGTCTTTGTGAGACCCTGGCTCAACCACCCTGAGTACCTGATTAGCATCTAAATGTCCTGGTCCTGGTCCTCTACCTTTCCAGGGGTTCAGTATACCATTATAGATACCAGGAAGATTAAACCTTAGCCCTCCATTTCTGTTTAAAGAAGGTCTTTCTTTTTTAACAAAAATAGCTTCCTTGACTCCTCTTTCAAACCATCTTTTCTCCTGCTTAAAACCTTCACCTCACCGTCTTCAAACGAGTGATTAGAGGCTTCAAGATGGAGATGCACGGCGCTCTGAGGTCCTGAACTTGCATTTCTTCTGTGCTGATAGAGCCTCTTGTGTAGAGGCTGTTTTGTCTCACCTATGTACCGTTCTTTACAGCTTTCTTCACTGCATTGGATCGAATAAATTACATTGCTCTGTTTTTGAGTCGGCATCTTGTCCTTAGGATGAACCAGTTTTTGTTTTAAAGTGTTTCCTGGTTTAAAATAAACAGGGACTTCGTGTTGTCTAAAAATTCTCTGCAGTTTTTCCGACAGGCCAGACACATAAGGGATAGAAACACCCTTCCTTCTCTGTTCAGTTTCCCTTTTGTCCTGCTTCTTGGTTCTCTTCACTCTGTTGAGAGCCCAAGCGGGGTAACCACAGGCTGAGAGGGCATTTCGGACATGTTTTTCCTCTTTCTTCTTGCCCTCTGAGCTGGTGGGCACACCTTGAGCTCTGTGTTGTAAGGTTCTGATCACACCCAGCTTGTGCTGTAGTGGGTGGTTGGAGCCAAAGAGCAGATACTGGTCCGTGTGTGTAGGTTTCCTATATACTTCTATTTGGAGTTTCCCGTCCTCTCCTCTGATCGTGGAACAATCAAGAAAGGCCAAGCGATTCTCCTTAGCGTCTTCTCTTGTAAACCTAATATGTGGGTCCACAGCATTGATGTGATCAGAGAAGGTTTCCAGCTCTTGTTTCTTGATTGTTACAAAAGTATCATCGACATAGCGAAGCCACAGTTTTGGGGCTATGCCTGAGAATGAGGACAGTGCCTTCTTCTCAAAGTGCTCCATGTACAGGTTGGCCACTATGGGAGAGACGGGCGAGCCCATGGCACAGCCATGAATCTGTCTGTAAAATTGTCCCCGGAATTGAAAGTAAGTGGTGTTCAGACAGATGTCCAACAGTTTACATATGTGTTCAGGTGTCAGTTTGGTCCTTTCCTGTAGGGTGGTGTCTTCCTGCAGTCTGGTCCTCACTGCTGCTACTGCATCAGAGGTCGGGATGCAGGTGAACAGGGACACAACATCATATGAAACCATGAGGTCATCTGGGTCCAGTTGGAGATGTTTCACTTTATCCACAAAGTTGTGTGTGTTTTCCACATGATGTTCCGACCACATGATGTTCCGAATTCCCCACCAGCTGTCGTTTTTCAACTTAAAAAACCTCCTCTTTGAGTACATTTTGGAGTAGCTACTTTGTACTTATTATTTCATTAAGTACTCTTTTTAATTGCTTAAGTAAAAGTATCACAAATTATTTAGTGAAGCAAAAGTAGTAGTAGTAGTAGTAGTAGTAGTAGTAGTAGTAGTAGTAGTAGTAGAAGCAGAAGTAGTAGTAGTAGTAGTAGTAGTAGTAGTAGTAGTAGTAGTAGAAGCAGAAGTAGTAGTAGTAGTAGTAGTAGTAGTAGTAGTAGTAGTAGTAGTAGTAGTAGTAGTAGTAGTAGTAACACGCTTTAAAAATGTACTTACACAGGAAAAAGTCTATACATTGGAAAAATTACCGTCTAAAATAAAAGAAGTTAAAAAGTACAAGAAATAAGTAGTATTTCTCTTGTTTGGTGTATATTTTGAGTACTTTAAAGTAAACTTGCCAATGAAAAAAGCATAAATACCTCAAAATAAGAAAAATACAAGCATTTTCTAACTTGAAATTAGTCAAAACATTCTACTACACTTTAAATAAGAAGATGTACTTGTTCTATTGGCGAATCATACGTTAAGAACGTCTAAATAGACTGAATTAATGTGATAAAATGTGAATATATGAGTATATTTCAGTGATGTATTTTATCTGCATAATAGTGATATTTTATCTGCATCATTAGTCTAAGAGAAAAACGGGTGTGTGACAAACTGCATTTGTGAAGGGGTCGTAAAGATGGGCCAAAGGATATTTACCCTAGGGGGGGAGTTGCACCCCCCCTTGCAGGCTTTATCTCTACGGAAAAATACCAAGTGCCTTGATGTGAAGCTGACCAATGAGAAATGTGACCCGCCTATTCAAGAATATCTAATAAAACCAACCAGCATGGGAAAAAACAAGGTGAGACGCGGGAGGATCACGTAAGCTGCTTACCACAGCTTGCGTGATCAGTCCCGGCGTTTTCTCCCATGCATGCCATACAAATGTCTGATGTTTCTGTGTCGTTTCATATTCTAAGTTGAATTGTGTTCTCTATGTGTTAAGGAATAGCATCTGGTGTATGTCTCCATCCCAGGACATTTTCTGGTCCTTCGAGCCGGACGACACGCAGCCCCTTCGCGGAGATTGACGGGTGAATTGGTGAAGTCTGTGCACAGCTAAAGGAAGTCCACTTTTCCCGTGGCCGCCCATCGCACCTCATTCTCCGCGAGGAGAGCGCGTCGTTTCGAAGCAGCAGGAGAACACAGGCGACAAAGAAGGTCAGACAAAAACATTGTGTGTGAAAAAGAGTTAGCCATGAAACGTTTTATGCATTTAGTTTGATATTTACTGGAAAAATATTGTATGCTTTTATGCACAGTTAGGTATTACTGAGGAAATACCCAGTTTAATATGGCTCAACCTACGTTTTCAAAGCTACGTTTTGTTTTGTTTTATTTTTGGACTTGACGAAAATTATCTTTTTGGACTTAATGCATGACTAGATGAAAGTACAGGATGAAAAGACAGAAGTGTTTTTAAATTTAGGATCAAATGCAGGCACGGGCCTGGAAGTGATAATGTGGGTAAATTAGTGACTACTGATGTTTTTGGACATAGGAGTAGAATGGGCAGTAAGTAAAGTGATAGTAAAAGTTATATCAGTAACTTATTTATTTGTATTATCATGAGGAAACCTCGTATTGCATGTAGACGTAAGTGAGGGAATAAGTTAAATAGTGACGTGCCAATGTCCTCCCAGGAAAGACATGAATGGGTCATTAACTAAAGACAAACGACACCAAGTCATAAAAAAATAGTCAGAGATAAAGGGCTATTGACTGGCAAAGAATCTGGAGGACTCAGGATGGAGCAGATGTTGTTATCTTTACGGATCACAGGGACACCAAGAGGTTACACCTCAGGGGGGGTTGACGTGATGAGTAATAGGAAAAGTTAACATTAACAGGGAAAGAATTTGACATTCTAAAGTAAATACCTGAAGGATTGTGGAGATTCAATCAAGAATTGAATATATTTAAATTAGACAATATCATCTAAATTTAGACGTTATAGAAGTTATGAAAACCAGTGATAACAGGACTTAAACATTATAGGACTCAGGGCGGAGGCAAGAGATGGTTAGACTGATAAAATGATGTGCCTTATGTACAAGGGGAAGGTTTAGGATCATTTTGATTTTTAATACACATATAGACTTGCTAGAACAAACTAATACACAATGTTTGTAAAGCACCACATGAGCAGGTGTGAGAGATCGAGTTTGAAACTCACCTGAAGCACATATAGAAGATTAGCACATATTACATTAGATGTGTGACTTTATTCAGGCCACGCCCACAGAGGAGATGTGAAATTGTTAATTATGTGAAGAATTCTAAGTTGTGAGTTGACCCTTAAGGCCAGCTCAACGGGGAATTATTGGGATAATTAGTATAGTTTGATGTATTTGAATACATACATACACACCCACACACACACATACATACATACATACATACACACACACACACACACACACATACATACATACATACATACATACATACATACACACACACATACATACATACATTCATACATACATACGCGCGCACACGTGGATTGAAACATTTAGAGTTTGAAACAAATGGTGGTAAAACAGATTTACAAGTTACAGATTTGGGAAGTGTAAGATTACACACAGACTGATTGACACACAGGGTGGGGGCCCAGCGCCGTGGAAGGAGGGGCTCAGCCAGAGATGTGACCACTGAACTGTGAAAGGTCAAGAGGTGACATTGCGGAGTTGGAGTGACAGACGCAATTCCATCTCTTCCTTGATTACATCCTGGATTAGTGAACGTTGTAAACTATCGGGATTATTGAATTTTGGTTAAATGTAGAAGTTTGAGAAATGGGCAAAGCCATATCTCAAAAAGGAGGGATATGTACGTGTAAACAAACATTCCGAATCAATAATTTCAACAAAAAAAAAAATGTAAACAAGAAAACTGTTTGAAATACATTATACTGGCGAAAAGACTTTGTTTATCACCACAGCAGAACGTGTTGGAGATGTGGTGTTTACAGAGACGGAGCCAAGTGGACGGAGCCACACCGTGTCGTCCTCACACCGACCATTGGAGGGACGAGAACATGGGTGCTCTCATGGGAAAGTGAGAGAAATGTCTGGACAACACAGCGGCAGAGCCATAACATCGCAGACGCAGGACTTCGTTTGTATTCTTCGTTTTTGTATGCAGAGACAACAAACAGATTCTACAGTACGCAAAGTACTATACTCTGCTACGATGAACGAGAGCCAGAGGCTACGGTGCGCAGAGTACCATACTCTGTGAAAAAGAATCAACGAGTTATCATCATCACAGCGATGACGATAATATGGGTGCTGAACACCTGAATTATGCACGGGACAATCGGGACAATCGATCAACATACACAACTGTGTATACCGGTAAATGGAAAATAGAGGGAAGAAAATAAGTGATCAACTTGAAAGGTTATGAAATGCATGATGTGAAATGTACAATGTATAATTGACATGACAGAGGCTGAAGAAACACAATGGCATATTATACAGCCACTAATGTTTACACTAACTAAGAGAGTTTTTTTATCTGCTACAACATAACTACATGTAATGTTAATGAGATTCTGAATTGAGATGGGAAATGTACCAGTTCATATGTGTCAAAGGTGTGACCGAAGCGAGCAGAGGAAGAAGGTCTCTTAAGAAACCAAGCGAGGACGTATGGTGATGTGGGGACACAGTGCTGAGAGGACGTATGGTGATGTGGGGACACAGTGCTGAGAGGACGTATGGTGATGTGGGGACACAGTGCTGAGAGGACGTATGGTGATGTGGGGACACAGTGCTGAGAGGACGTATGGTGATGTGGGGACACAGTGCTGAGAGGACGTATGGTGATGTGGGGACACAGTGCTGAGAGGACGTATGGTGATGTGGGGACACAGTGCTGAGAGGACGTATGGTGGTGTGGGGACACAGTGCTGAGACGACGTATGGTGATGTGGGGACACAGTGCTGAGAGGACGTATGGTGATGTGGGGACACAGTGCTGAGAGGACGTATGGTGATGTGGGGACACAGTGCTGAGAGGACGTATGGTGATGTGGGGACACAGTGCTGAGAGGACGTATGGTGATGTGGGGACACTTGTGGGACGATGTGACTATGTATCCCTTTTGTGGCCAGCCATGGTCAGAACAAAGATCAGCATCACCCAGAACCATACCGCAGGGTCAAGGTCGAGAGGTTAGTGGACAATCTGGTTCCAGTAGCACCTGATACTACGTATTTGATTCTATTGGGGTGTCCAGAGAGGTCCCTGACGAGTCAAAGTGACTGACCAGAGAGCAGTGGGTTTAAGGGCTTTCCGCTTGTACTTCTATATTTCCCATCACACCGAACAAATTATAGACAAGATAAATTGTCTGTTTATCAAATTACAGAGATTGACCAATCTGACTCAAAATTTAGGACAGTAATGCTGTAGAAATGTTGTGGGCCGAGAGAAAAGGAGTGTGTTGAATGTTGAAGAATGTGAATTAACTTTTTGAGTGTAAAAGTGTCATTTTAACACCAATATGAAAGACATGTTGAAAACTGAAAAGAATAATGTGTTTGGTATATGAGACAGTAGACTAATGCTTTGATAAACAGGAGGGAAATGTGATAAAATGTGAATATATGATTATATTTCTGTGATGTATTTTATCTGCATAATAGTGATATTTTATCTGCATCATTAGTCTATGAGAAGAACGGGTGTGTGACAAACTGCATTTGTGAAGGGGTCGTAAAGATGGGCCAAAGGATGTTTACCCTAGGGGGGGAGTTGCACCCCCCCTTGCAGGCTTTATCTCTACGGAAAAATACCAAGTGCCTTGATGTGAAGCTGACCAATGAGAAATGTGACCCGCCTATTCCAGAATATCTAATAAAACCAACCAGCATGGGAAAAAACAAGGTGAGACGCGGGAGGATCACGTAAGCTGCTTACCACAGCTTGCGTGATCAGTCCCGGCGTTTTCTCCCATGCATGCCATACAAATGTCTGATGTTTCTGTGTCGTTTCATATTCTAAGTTGTGTTCTCTATGTGTTAAGGAATAGCATCGGTGTATGTCTAATTCCATGACAATTAAGTAGTATTTATCTTTCGAATCAAATTTATTTTTAACTTATTGATATTTACTGTAACAATTAGAGTCAAATATGTTTTTTCTAGTGATTTTAATGCATTTTGTTTGATCAAACTCAAAACCTTTATGCAGAATATCACCACAATCTAATAACAAACGTCTCAAACAACTTTTCACTTCAATAATATAAAAAATGTACACACTGTCACTTTAACTCAACCACTGTCACTGTAAATGTACCTGTATATCTTGTGTATGTACTTCTTATCTTATCAGTAAAGGTTATTAGTCGTTTTGAATGTGTGCCTTATTGTACATATCATGCTTTTGTCATTCTTAATTGTTGTATGTTCCTATGTTTGCGACTTTTGTCCTCTGAATCTGAAAATGATCTGGAATACTCCAGAACACGTTTGTATTTGCAGGATAAACTAACTCGTGTCGGCTTTTTTTTCAGTGTCAACACGACGCAAAGTAGATCAAAGTTCACTCGCTTCAGGGCCACGCCAAATGCAAAGTGCTGTAAACACCACCGAGGCTCAGATCGTCCCGCTCACAACCCAAACACTATATTTAGTCATATGTCATTTTTTGCAGATTAAAACTCATTATTTTGTACACACGACAAATACAGTGGATTTATTTTTATTTAGTTACTGAGTATTTTGTGCCTTTTACACTTGTTTTGCGTCTTGCCTTGACTAACTCTGGCATTTTTAATAGACTGATTCATAGTAGAAAAAGCTTCAGTTGTTTCATCTGGACTCAGTTAGAAAAAATAGACGTTTCGACTCTCATCCAAGAGTCATTGTCAATAAAAGAATTTAGATCGAGAACTCCGATATTAATACTGTTCTGTGGTAAGACCCGCCCATTGGGCGGAGCCTTCCTGAAGTAGAAAGAGTTGTTTGTTTCAACAGAAACTCCCCCCTTGTATCTACCGAGCTAGCCTATTCAGAATTTTAATGGGCTATTAGAAACCTCTTTGTCTTTGTGAGACCCTGGCTCAACCACCCTGAGTACCTGATTAGCATCTGAATGTCCTGGTCCTGGTCCTCTACCTTTCCAGGGGTTCAGTATACCATTATAGATACCAGGAAGATTGAATCTTAGCCCTCCATTTCTGTTTAAAGAAGGTCTTTCTTTTTTAACAAAAATAGCTTCCTTGACTCCTCTTTCAAACCATCTTTTCTCCCTGCTTAAAACCTTCACATCACCGTCTTCAAACGAGTGATTAGAGGCTTCAAGATGGAGATGCACGGCACTCTGAGGTCCTGAACTTGTATTTCTTCTGTGCTGATAGAGCCTCTTGTGTAGAGGCTGTTTAGTCTCACCTATGTATCGTTCTTTACAGCTTTCTTCACTGCATTGGATCGAATAAACTACATTGCTCTGTTTTTGAGTCGGCAACTTGTCCTTAGGGTGAACCAGTTCTTTGCAGTGAACTGCAGAGAATTTTTAGACAACACGAAGTCCCTGTTTATTTTAAACCAGGAAACACTTTAAGACAAAAACTGGTTCATCCTAAGGACAAGTTGCCGACTCAAAAACAGAGCAATGTAGTTTATTCGATCCAATGCAGTGAAGAAAGCTGTAAATAACGTTACATAGGTGAGACTATCGAATCGATTTATTTTTGTAAGGCCCAAAATCACAACAACACTTGCCTCTGAGGGCCACAGGGAGAAATGAATCAACAATGTCTGTGGTGGCAATGAAGTCAGACAATGTCTGTGGTGGCGAGGGACGATGTCCCAGGGTCCTCTGTCCTTAGACTCTCCTTCTCGGCCAGGAAAAACTACAAAAAAAACCTCTTTGGGAAAAAAGCGTAGAAACCTGGAGGAGTTCCAGTGAAGGAGAGATCCGACTCTCACAGACGGACAGACGGACACAAGGAGACTGGAGCTGGACCCACTCTTCAGGCAGAAGAGGGACCGTCGGAGTCGAGCTGGACCCACTCTTCAGGCAGAAGAGGGACCGTCTGAGTCGAGCTGGACCCACTCTTCAAGCAGATGAGGGACCGTCTGAGTCGAGCTGGACCCACTCTTCAGGCAGATGAGGGACTGTCGGAGGCGAGCTGGACCCACTCTTCAGGCAGATGAGGGACCGACTGAGGCGAACTGGACCCACTCTTCAAGCAGATGAGGGACCGTCTGAGTCGAGCTGGACCCACTCTTCAGGCAGATGAGGGACTGTCGGAGGCGAGCTGGACCCACTCTTCAGGCAGATGAGGGACCGTCGGAGGCGAGCTGGACCCACTCCTCAGGCAGATGAGGGACCGTCGGGGGCGAGCTGGACCCGCTCCTCAGGCAGATGAGGGACCGTCCACACAGGGCAGGGACCACTTCACCAGGGGAGGGACATCTGGGTCCACAGGTCCTCAGGAGTGAAAGAAAGAAAAAGAAGGCGGTGAACAGTTTGCAAGTGGAATTAAAAAATAAATATTGTTTGATAGCATAAGTAGTCAGAAGAAGAGGATAGAGCTCAAGCTGTCATACTTCCCCCAGCATAATTACTCCTAGGGCAGCGTAGCTAAAGCTGTGGGTTTATGTTTCTGTTCCTAACTAGTCTGACCATAAGCGATTTCGAAGAGGAACGTTTTAAGCCTGGACTTAAATGAAGAGACTGTGTCAGCATATTTAACATGGGTCGGGAGCTGATTCCATAACACAGGAGCTTGGTAGCTAAACGCTCTACCTCCTACAGTACTTTTAGAGACTCTTGGCACCACCAGAAGGCCAACATTCTGAGAGCGAAGAGCTCTGTTTGGATGATATGGTTCTATAGCATCTTTGAGGTAGGATGGGGCCATGTCATTTATGGCTTTGTAGGTCAAGAGTAGAATTTTGAATTTGATTCTAAACTCGACAGGAGCCAGTGAAGAGACTTCAGCACTGGCGTAATGTGCTCTCTTCTTTTTGTTCCTGTTACTAATCTTGCTGCTGCATTTTGAACCAGTTGAAAGCTTTTTATGGAGCTTTTAGGACACGCTGCAAGCAGGAGTTACAGTCTAATCTAGTCGTTACAAATGCATGGATAAGTTTTTCGGCATCACTTTTAGGCAGGATTCTTCTGATTTTGGCTCTTGTTGCGCAAATGGAAATAGGCTGTTTTACAAGCTTGATTTATATGAGCTTTAAATGAGAGCTCCTGGTCAAATAAGACTCCAAGGTTTCTTACAGTAGAACTGGAGGCTACACTGACATTGTCCAGTGTGACTATCTGCTCAGATAGAGCGTCTCGTAGATGCTTAGGGCCAAGCACAATGACCTCGGTTTTTTCAGGGTTAAGAAGCAGGTAGTTAAGTGTCATCCAGGTTTTTATCTCCTTCACACAAGCACTAAGTCTGTCTACTTGATCGCTCTGATCAGGTTTCATTGATAAATACAGCTGAGTGTCATCTGCATAGCAGTGGAAGTTAATGCCATGCTTTCTGATAATGTTGCCTAATGGTAGCATATAAAGAGTAAACAGAATTGGACCGAGTACCGAACCCTGTGGCACACCGTAAATTACTTTAGAGCATGGTGAGGAGCTCTGGTTTACATTAACAAATTGGTACCTATCAGATAGATAGGATTTAAACCAGCTGAGGGCTGTTCCTCCAACACCTACATCACATTCTAACCTCTGCAGTAGAATGTTGTGGTCGATGGTGTCAAACGCTGCGCTGAGGTCCAACAGAACCAGGATTGAGACCAGTCCATCGTCAGCGGCTAATAACAAATCATTTGTGACTTTAACTAGTGCAGTTTCAGTGCTGTGGTGGGCTCTGAACCCTGCTGTGGTGGGCTCTGAACCCTGACTGGAAAACTTCAAATAAGTTATTGTCCTGCAGGTGGCGACAAAGCTGTTTTACTACAACTTTTTCAAGGATTTTAGAGACGAAGGGAAGATTTGAAATAGGTCTGTAGTTTACCAATAGGTCGGGATCTAGATTAGGCTTTTTCAGAAGAGGTTTAATGACTGCATGTTTGAAGGACTGTGGAACATAGCCACTTTCGAGTGAAGTATTTATTATATTAAGAATAGGGTCTATAATTAGGGGGAGAATGTCTTTGAGGAGCTTGGAATGGGGTCTAGGACACAAGTTGAGCTTTTAGAGGACATGATGGCTGAAGTTATCTCTGCTTGATCAACAGCTGTGAACCTTTCTAAGTTTACAGGTGGATTTATATGGGACGTTAGATTTACAGCTTGGGCTAGTTCAGGGCTAATAGCGGGGGTAATTTCATCTAATTTATCTCTGATTGTTTTTATTTTATTGTTAAAAAATAGGAGGAAATCATCAGAGCTAAGTGTAGCTGGGATTGAGGGCTCTACTGCACTGTGACAGTTTGTTAGCCTAGCTACAGTGCTGAAAAGGAATTTAGTGTTACTTTTGTTGACTTCTATTAGATTTGAATAATATCTGGTTTGGGACTTACGCAGAGCCTGCTTATAGGACAGCAGGCAACTTTTCCATGCTTTTAGGGATTCTTCGGTGTGAGAGCGACGAAATAATCCCTCTAACTTTCTAACTCTTTGTTTATGTGAACGCAGTTCTTGGTTGTACCATGGGGAGGCGCGCTTTGGCCTAATGACCTTCTGTTTTAACGGCGCGACAACGTCAAGAGCAGACTTCAGAGAATTCATGGTCAAGTCGACAAATTGATCACTTAAACTGGGACTAAAGCTGTTCTCAGCAGGATCACATGACATGATCACATGACATGATCACATGACATGATCACATGACATGTCACTGAATATTGGCTCTATTATTTCTTTGAATTTTGAGATAGATTTTTCAGATATTGTCCTTTTCATTATAACTTTATTTTGTGGGACTGGATGATCTTTAAGAATAAACTTAAAAGGTAATTAGGAAATGATCTGACAATATAGGGTTTTGAGGGAGGACAATGAGGTCACTAATCTCTGTTCCATACGTTAGGACAAGATCCAGAGTGTTCTTGTGAGTGTGAGTCGCTTTATTTACATTCTGAGTGAAACCAATGCTGTCTAACAAGGCGCTGAAGGCATTACTGAGAGCGTCATCACTCATGTTCACGTGGATATTAAAGTCTCCAACTATAACTATTTTATCCCAGGCTAACACTAAGTTTGATATAAAGTCAGAAAACTCTGTTAAAAACTCTGAATAGGGACCAGGAGGTCGGTAGATAACTATGAACAAAACTCCTTTTAGGTTTTTCATATTTGGACATGTGATTGACAGCATAAGGCTTTCAAATGAGTGAAATGCATTGTTAGTTTTAGGGCTCATGAGTAGGCTTGTGTGTGAGATCACTGCCACACCACCACCTCGGCCTGTGCTCCTGGCAGTCTGAAAGTTAACATGGCTGGGTGGGGTGGACTCATTTAGTCTGACGTAGTCGTCTTGTTGAAGCCACGTTTCAGTTAGAGCTAGAAGATCTATGTTATAGTCACTAATTAATTCATTAACTGAGAGCGATTTGGAGGAAATTGCTCTAATGTTTAGCAGTCCACATTTTACGTATTTATTCATTTGTGTATTTGTGTCATTTGTGATTGTTATTTTCCTTAAGTTATTTGGTCTGACGCCTGAAATATTTTTTCTGAGATGTGACTTTTTGGCATTATTTGTACGAGGGACACGAGGGACACACACAGTCTCTATCTGTCTTGAATCTGAACACTTCACATGTAACAGAACGGGCGAGAGTTCAGCGACAGAGGAGCGTCTTAAACTGCTGCTCTGCGCCCAGGGCTCATCCCTAGATGGTCACTTAACACGACTAAGACTATCGGTCAAATTCCGAACTAATAGGGATGTACCCTCCGAAGTCGGATGGATGCCATCCCTGCGTATGAGCCCGGGCTTTCCCCAAAACGCACTCCAGTTATCAATAAAGACAACGTTGTTTTGAGGGCACCATCTGGATAACCAGTTGTTGAATGCTGAGAGACGGCTGTACAATTCAGCATTGATCCGATTGGGCAGGGGACCAGAAAATATTACAGTGTCTGACATCGACTTCGCTAGGTCACACACCGCGGCTACTTGAACTTTGAGCACCTCTGATTGTCTCCGCCGGGCGTCGTTACCGCCTGCGTGAATCACGACTCGCCGGAAACGGGTCCTGCTCCGCTTTAAGATCCTAAGGTTTCCTTCGATGTCACCCATTCTGGCCCCCGGGTAACACCTAACGCTAGCAGCTGGCAGCTTCACGTCTCTAACAATAGAACTCCCGATTACAAGAGTTTCTCTCGTGTGTTCAGCGGGCGTGTGATCGCTGAGGGGAGAAAACCTATTATAGACGTGAAGCTCACGGCGCTCTGAGGTTCGGCGTTTAGCGCCTTGTCCCCTCTGAACTGTCACAAATTGGTCCCTATTCTGTTCCTGGTCTAGTCCCGGCTGCACGGGAGACGCTGAGGGGCTGAGCTCGGCCTTACTGCTACTGCTAATGCTAATGCTACGCCCTGCAGCGCGGTCCGGTAGCCCTCGCGCTAAAACCGAACTATAACTGGACTTAAGCTCCTCTAAACAGCGGATCCGCACTTCTAACTCCGTAACCCTGGCCTCCAAAACTACCACTACACTGCACTTCACGCACCTGTCATCAGAGAAGGAGCCAGGGTTCTGACTCGACATATGACAGCTCAAACAGGTAAAGGTAGATCCAGCCATGACGCTAGCAGCTAGGCTACGCTAGGCTAGTTCAGGCTGGAGCTAGAGAGTGAGGAGGGCTTTTTAATCCACAAAATACTGAAAAGCGAGCGGTTTGAGGCTCCGGATTGTTTGCGGAGAAATCAAACGTTCACTTTCGTGTATATGATGCGTAAATAGTGTGTATAATTCGTGGATTAATCGGTAAAAGGCTCTAAGAACGAACAGCTCTGAAAACGCGACACACTCACCGGAAATGACGTCACCGGAACTTCCCGGTGACGACTATACAGTCTCTACACAAGAGGCTCTATCAGCACAGAAGAAATACTAGTTCAGGACCTCAGAGTGCCGTGCATCTCCATCTTGAAGCCTCTAATCACTCGTTTGAAGACGGTGAGGTGAAGATTTTAAGCAGGAGAAAAGATGGTTTGAAAGAGGAGTCAAGGAAGCTATTTTTGTTAAAAAAGAAAGACCTTCTTTAAACAGAAATGGAGGGCTAAGATTCAATCTTCCTGGTATCTATAATGGTATACTGAACCCCTGGAAAGGTAGAGGACCAGGACCAGGACATTTAGATGCTAATCAGGTACTCAGGGTGGTTGAGCCAGGGTCTCACAAAGACAAAGAGGTTTCTAATAGCCCATTAAGATTCTGAATAGGCTCTGTAGATACAAGGGGGGAGTTTCTGTTGAAACAAACAACTCTTGCTACTTCAGGAAGGCTCCTCCCAATGGGCGGGTCTTACCACAGAACAGTATTAATATCGGAGTTCTCGATCTAAATTCTTTTATTGACAATGACTCTTGGATGAGAGTCGAAACGTCCAGATGACTACAACTGAAGCTTTTTCTACAATGGAACACGCCTGGACGAATGAGGGATTACACCGACAGACTGATTCATGTTTATTAATCAGCACGGTCCCATATTTAAAAAAATAATAATTAAAAAATATAACAAAACGTGAATATTTTGGTTTGTTGAATAATATAACGCAACATAAATCAAAGGTATTTTAACATCATGTCAAATATTTTGTTTTTTCATAAAAGCAATTGATTGATTAATGAAGTAAATATTGCTTAATTTATATCTGAGAAAATGTTCATATACTATTACAAATAATCTTTAAAATAAAAACGCACAGTCCCATTTGCATGTTCAAAGTTTCAGTTTATATATGTACAATAAGAATCACAGTATTTAACAAAATATAAAATAAATAACATTGACAATACTAAGATAAATGCGTTCGGAGTCACCGGTCTGGTCATGACCTCCACAGCTTTCAAATATATATATTTTAAACGTCTGTATTTGGTGTCGTCCGCCTCCGCGCAGAGAGCCGCTGGCATCGGTCACTACATTTCCCATCGGTCACTACATTTCCCATCGTTCCCCTGAAGCGCTGGGCGTCCCATTCACATCGATATATTCTGTTTTGTAGCAGACGGGAGACGAAGACGAGTCCCTACATCAGGTGTTTATAAGGCTTCTGCACCTGTACATTCTATACATTCAACGTGCTGATGACCAAAGGACGCTTCTGCAAATAAAAAGCTCATTTTGGCTAAGTAAAAATAGCATTATTGCAATTATTTCAGGAAAAAAAATAAAAAAAAAATATTTGGATTAAAAAATAAATAAAAATAAATCAAGATGAAATAAACAGTGCACATTTGACACACATCTAGGATCATTTAAGGGGCTGCACCTGATTCATGTAATAAAGTCATAACTGTTTTGTCCCAGTACAGATATATTGCAAAAGCAGCTGTAAGTGTTAAAAGGAGACTGCCGTGTGTTGTTTGCAGCTATTTCTAGAGCGATTTATGCATTGCTAGCATGCTAATGTTTGTTAGCTTTGACGTGACAGCAAACTCTGCACTGAGCTCTGAAAGTTTGCTCATAAACTCGTGGTGCTCAGAAGGCATTAAGGTCAGTGAGCGACACATGTGCGCCGCTAAAATAAGACGGGTTTTGTCTTTCCGGCGCTGCACCTTTTAATGTCCGAGAGAAGTCTGAAATACAAGCTGATAAACTAGTCCTTTGTTTTAACGGGGTCAGCCCCATGTTCCCCGAGACCTGGGTTCGGGTTTTATGATGCTATATTTTATGCTGTAAAACAATACATTTATGCACAACTGTTGGGGATGTGGAACCTGCACCAGGGAACATAGGTACTGGGGAATATAGGTACTGGGGAACATAGGTACTGGGGAATATAGGTACCTGGGAACACAGGTACCTGGGAACATAGGTACTGGGGAATTTAGGTACTGGGGAACATAGGTACTGGGGAATATAGGTACTGGGGAACATAGGTACTGGGGAATATAGGTACTGGGGAACATAGGTACCTGGGAACACAGGTACCTGGGAACATAGGTACTGGGGAATTTAGGTACTGGGGAACATAGGTACTGGGGAACATAGGTACCTGGGAACACAGGTACCTGGGAACACAGGTACCTGGGAACACAGGTACCGGGGAACATAGGTACCGGGGAACATAGGTACCGGGGAACATAGGTACCTGGGGCAATATTTTTAGTTTGGTTTGAAATTATATCAAATTCAGATGTCTCCATGGAGATGTTATTGCTTGTTGCCAAGTAAGGCCTTAAACTTTTCAATCTCCATGGAGACGAGCGGGTGACAATTACAAGCCAAGTAGCAGGTCTGTGGAGAGGCGAGTCTGCCGACAGTAAGAACGCGTGCTATTCAAGGAGTCGGAACGACGACATCTCCATGGAGATCGTGCGATTCATGACTTTGCAGAAACATATATTCGTCATCAGCTTTCGTCTCCCGTCTGCTCATTTTCAGCATAAACTTAACAGCTTAAACTATGCGTAATTTATCATATATACTGGATAATATCTTTACATATATTTTTTGCACCTGGGATTTCCTCCCACTCCCCTTTCCCGAATGGACTGACCACATCCCAGCCCGGCGGACCCTGCGGCCAATCGGGAGGCGGCGTTCGAGCAGGCGGGCCAAAACAGTGGCGAGGTCAGAGGTGAGAGGTCACAGAGGCAGAGGTCGTGAGCAGCAGTGCCTGTGATTGGACGTGTGCGTGTAGGACATGCGTGTTACTGTACTCAACACGGCCTCTTATTCTTTTGAGATTTAAGTGGCAGTGTTTGACTTTTATTAATCCTTGGAGGGAAACTGGTTGGAATTGCCGGCGGCTGTGGACTGACCAATCACAGCGCAGCATTGCAGTTTGGGCGGGAGTCAAAAGGACACAACAAAACAAAAATGGCGAAACAGACAGACGTACTTTGGTCTATTTTAGCATATTTTCAGCATGTTCATATTGTGACGCTTTGACCGATCAGCTTCAAACATTCGTCATGAAGTTACGTCTTTTCCCGACTGCTTTTGCCAAGAGCCTGTCCAGATTGTCTTTTGATTCAAATCAGGATCCATTCGCTCGCATAATCTCAGTCGTTCGGATAATGCTCAATCGACTTCTGATCCCGACCAAAAAAAGAGGAAGTGGGTCTTGGTCCACTTGAATGATCAGACGAACACGGAAGCGGCCCACGCTCTTTATAACACACTTTAATCACGCAGAACGCTGACCCGTAAAAGACCCAAAAACATATACGTTTGGGATTCTCAGACCTGTATTTTCGTGTCGTACCTTGACGTAGGGCTAAAACGTGCCATCTGACTGTGAATCGGTACGAGGGGGCTTACCGACTGTCTCATACCCTCAGTGTTGGGAATAACAGCGTTAAAGTACGGTATATCGGTGTTATTATCATCAGTAATGAGCAATCTAATTCATTTCTCTGCCTTTCCTCTTCCTCTGTTTCATCATTCGTTTGTTTGGGGACGTAAACACGAATCGGAGACTGGGATTAACGTTTCCTGACGTGTCATTGGTCGTCACACAAACATTTGTACGATGCAAAACACGGGAACAAGGACCTCGTAACTGTTGGTCATGGAAGTAAAAAGATCGACCAATTACTTTTTTGGAAAAAGTAACGGCTTACTATAACTGATTCCATGTTTGAAGGAACTTGGCCCATCTCAGCCTGGTACACAGTTCTTAAGTAGTGGGACAGCAGATGGCGCTGTCGTCCTACCGCCCCGTGTCGTCCTGCGGCCCCGTGTCGTCCTGCGGCCCCGTGTCGTCCTGCGGCTCCGTGTCGTCCTACCGTCCCGTGTCGTCCTGCCGCCCCGTCCTACCGCCCCGTGTCGTCCTACTGCCCAGTGTCGTCCTGTGTTGTCCTACCGCCCCGTGCTGTCCTGCCGCCCCGTGTTGTCCTGCCGCCCCGTGTTGTCCTGCCGCCCCGTGTTGTCCTACCGCCCCGTCCTGTGTTGTCCTACAGCCCCGTGTTGTCCTGCCCATGTTGTCCTACCGCCCCGTGTTGTCCTACCGCCCTGTGTCGTCCTGTGTTGTCCTACCGCCCCGTGTTGTCCTACCGCCCTGTGTTGTCCTACCGCCCCTGTCGTCCTGTGTTGTCCTACCGCCCCGTGTTGTCCTACCGCCCTGTGTTGTCCTACCGCCCCGTGTCGTCCTGTGTTGTCCTACCGCCCCGTGTTGTCCTACCGCCCCGTGTCGTCCTGTGTTGTCCTACCGCCCCGTGTTGTCCTACCGCCCTGTGTTGTCCTACCGCCCCGTGTTGTCCTACCGCCCCGTGTTGTCCTACCTCCCCGTGTTGTCCAATCGTAAGAATCCTGCTCGTTTCGCGAAAGACCTGACAAACCTGATCGGACCGAAGACTTTAGACCTACAGTGCTACGGGAGGCGGAGCAGCCAGCGTTCCTCCCCGCTATTTGGCTCATTTGACAGGACGGTATGATGTAACCGGGGGCGAGAGCGCGCAGGACATTCAGCAAAACGTCAAGGCCAGGGATCAATCTGAAGACGCTGAGGCCGACACAGAGCCTGGTTTAAACTGTTCTTTTGAATAATATAATGTACCGTATTTTCAGGACTATAAGTCGCACCTTTTTTCATAGTTTTGGCCAGGGTGCGACTTATACTTATATTTATACTTATATACTTATACTCCAGTGCCACTTATATATGTTTTTTCTTCTCTATTATGCATTTTTTGGCTGGTGCGACTTATACTTTGGGTCAACTTACGGTAATACTTTTCATTAGAAGTAGTACTAGTATAAGTATAGATGAATACTTTTTTCAGATGACAATTACCAATTCCGTTTGACTGGACAAAATTGGGTTTTTATGTGGAAATGCTACCGTCTGGTTGGTGGGTGAAGGCTTAACGCACTGCAGCGCTCTGAACCAGATCATCACGTGTATAATATATATATATATATATATATATATATATATATATATATATATATATATATATACAGTTGAAAAAGGGCCACTGTTGAGTCCAGTAACACGAGTAAGAGTGTATGTCTCTGTAAGCTCCAGTGATTATTGCCATGTGTTCAATGAAAATCAGTACAATTGCTCACAAAAAGTCTTTTTGATTCTGGCAAAAAACAACAACAAAAACACAGGAATTGGAGAGTGGGAGAAAGAAAAATAAAACAAAACGTAAATATTATTAATTCGTCACATATAATAGTTTTCCTTTAAAAAATATATGTCCTTTTTTGTTGTAAATCAGTAGTCGGAAGGAAGTGGGATCCATCCAATAGTCTGTGGTTTTCTTCAGCCAAAACAAGAAAAAAACAACCTAACAATTCAAAATAAGAACTTTTTGCTGTGTTATGAGTGAAGGGAAATGGATGAGCACCTTGTGTGTGTTTTTTTCTTCTTCTAGTTACGGAAATATGGAAAAAAAACGACAACAACAACGGAAAACGGAATGACACATTGTTCGTCACTAGCGTCCCGAAAATGAGCATTCGTAAAATAAGGCGAGAGCGAGTGGGCGGAGCCTGTCCACCACTGACCGAATCTCTTCAAAGGTGATTGGTGGGTTGGGAATTCGTGTAGAATCCATGGCACGGAGCGTGTCTTCCGCTTTCTCCCGGTGAAATGCAAGGACTGTCTCCCAAAATACAATATTAATAATAAGTTATGAGGATCCTTTTCGAGGCAGTGCGCTGATCGGCTCAAAGAAAAAGGTGCTGATGAAAAGGTTTGGAAACTGGACTTCAAACCCTCAAAATTCCGTGACTTAATTCTGTCTTAACCTAACTTAAAGGTGCGCCTGGTTTGTCTCCACGATCGCTTTGCCTGGAATGTTCGACAGTAAAACGACAAACAGACTTTCGACGTTACGTTTGCGATCTACAATACGACGACTTTGGTCCGAAACTCAAAGAGGAAAGATTCGCTCTACGTGAACTTTTATCTGGAGAAAGTCAAGCTCGCTGACGGCAAAAGAAAATAGTTTTAAGAGTGAACACATGTCATCCAAGTGGCATCTTCACTTCATCCGACAGAGAACCGGTATATATAGTATCCTCTGATGGGAGGAGCTAACTACACCAACATATTTGTATTTATCATTTATTCTATTCACTTGTATTCATATCCTAGTTATATTCTATTTCCACCCCATTTTTTTGCTGATGCCTTTTCATATCCAGGCTCTTCTTCTACTCACATATACTTATCTTTCATCCTTTTATCATGACTTCTTCAGTGTCCTCTGCTGTGCGCCCTCTGGAGCTGCTGGGGCACGGCATGTGAGCCCCCTAGTGGAGCTTTGGGCGTCCCCGTCTCATCTCACCTCTGGGACCTGTGTCCGTGTCCCGACTCTCTGCTCCTGGCGCTCCCCTGATGGTGCTCCCCCCGACCGGTTCATCCGTACTCAGCCTCATGCGTTTGACCGTGCGCGATGTTGTTCGAGGGATTAATTATCAGATAAACGGAAGTAACGACAAAGATTAGCGACAGAACCTACCTGGACTATTAAAAATACCTGTTTTTCAAGTTTTTGTGTGTTTTTATTATTATTGTCTTGAATAAATACCGCCATATGCCACATACGGTGGATCATTGCAGGCAAAGCAATGGCATCGTTATGGAAACTCTCAGGCAGACAATACCTGACCAGAAAGGTTTTGTACATATTACACATTTAATAAGCCATAATGTGGTTGTAGTTTGTACTTCAATGTCAATACTAAGACTCGTGGCCTTTTGCAATATTGTGAAAACTATATATTTTTAAAAGGTTCAATGACACTTCTGAGAATTTTAGAGTTATTGTGTTTTAAAGTGATTGTATTTCCTGATAACAAACACAAATTAAATATGAAAATGTTTAAAAAACTGAAAAGTGAATAAAACATCTTCAGTGAATAGGGTTTGTGTCAAAATGTGAAAAATAAGCGGTCATAAAACATCTAGGAGTGTTTCGGAGGCGGTCTAAACGCTGTGATGACCTTTGACAGGGCGTCGGCGCGGGTTAAGCTTAGATCAAGGACTAGGACCGGGACCGGAACTCGGGACTAGGACTCGGAGGAGGTCCGCGAGCCCCCGTGCACCAGGGACCTGTAGATGCTGGAGGAGAGGAAGCGTGGGTAGGAGTCCCTGTGCATCAGAGTGTAAATCTGCAGCTGCGCGTCCTCAAACGTGTGCGGCGTCGGGTCCTGGATCTTCTTGTTGATCACCTCTCGCACCCGGGCATCCAGACTCACCTGAGGACAACACGAGGGAAATGGGAATTCAGTCATTTAAGGTGGTTCCATGTGTGGGAGAAGTTTGTAGAAAGACCCCGTTATCGTTTAGGTCAACAGTTAAAAGGTGCACTGTGTATCGTGACTTCTCGAGAGCTAGTGCGCAGTAACGAGTAGCCAGAGGACAAGAGCAGCGCAGCACTGGACAGAAGAATACTATGTCGGTATAAGAAATGGTGTGAGAAGCGGTTAGAGAGTCAAAAAGAAAAGACTGTCTGTTTATTGTCAGCTTTTTCTGCATTTATTTCACTTCACATTCTGCACCTTTACACTGCACTTTTACTTATGTCTTTGGAAAACTTTCACTAATGTGTCTTGGCTTTGTTTTGCCAAGTGTGCCGGCTCAACATATAAGTTACATTCACTGGAAACATGTCGGGTTTATCACAAGATAAAGAATACTTCGCTTCAAAGTGAACCAGTGGAAACGAGCCTAAAGAGAAAAGGTCTAAATACAACGTTGACTTGTGTAAATGTGAACGTAAAACAAGTAGAGCTGGATAAAAGCTCTTAAAAGTTGACTGTGCATAAGAATGTATGTTTCAATATCCTTGAGCAGAAATTAAATGTAAAGAAAACAGCATTAGCTAACTTTCGGTCATTTACAATCACTTACTACTTCTATTACTATTTACGGTACTAAGTTACTAGAATTTGATGTTTCTTTTCATATTTGAGTAGACCAGCGCCATGTAGTAAATGACATGTATTATTTACAATAATGTTATTTTATGACAGAAACATTGTGGAATAAATCATATTTTACATTGAGAGCAATTCACAGTTTTGCCTGAAATTTACAAATGTTTCACACATTTGTCATATGTGTGAATTTGATATTAACTGCTTAAAATTTGATAGAAATTAGTATAAAATTATTGAATATATTTTTTTTTTAAAGAAACAGAAAATAAATCACGCATTTTGCTTTAAACCTTCTTTAACTTGGATGCCAGCACTTCATTTTACATTTTATTCTACACTTTTCTTATGTTCTCCCTGGTCCCATTTTGTATTTTCTTGTTAGGAAAAAAAGAAAAAAGAATATAATAATGTAAACACAAAAACAGTCCAAACAATAAAACATAATTGATCACATGTTGGTCCGTTAACGTCTTCGGGACACAAATGACACAGATTCCGCCGACCGTTGGAGGCAGTTCACCGCGACACGCCCCCGGACGGTGGGAGGCGGCCAGAGCATAACAAGAGCAGCATTAGGAGCATGTGGTGGATGTGTAAACTCCACACAGGACGCCATTGTTGATCCCATGACCTTTGTGCTGTGAGGAAGCCTCACTCTCACTTCAATACATGTCATTGTCTCACTGCAGGAAAGCCGTGAACAGACCTGCGGCCAACGGACCAGCCAAGAATCCAGAGACGTTTTGTTCTGCTCAGATGTCAAGAGTTTTGTATTGAAACGCGCTGAATACATATATCGATCATAAATGTATAACCCTCACTTGTTGGTGGTAAATAGTGATGTCACGATTATCAGGTCAATCCTAAGAACCAAACAATACCATTTTTTCCCAACTGTAAGTCACACCTTTTTTCATAGTTTTGGCCAGAGTGCGACTTATACTCCAGAGCGACTTATATGCGATATTATTGGTTATTTTCACACTGGCAACCGCATTTCACGTTTCTCTACCTCTGGAGTTTGTGGAGTTGTTTAGAAGTGACACAGAGGAAGAAGAATTCAATAGATTTAGTGATTTGGGGTAAAACTGATGCTTTGGTAAACTTGTTAGCATGTTCTTTATGCTTAGTATCACATATAAGTCGCTCTGGAGTATAAGTCGCGCCCCCGTCCAACACTATGAAAAAAAGGTGCTACTCATAGTCCTGACAATACGGTAATAGTGAGTGTGTGTGACAGAAAATGTGCGAGCGAGAGACAGAGAGACGACCAGAGCGTGCAGCCAAAATCACACTTGTGCCATCAGCCCATGCCCAGCCCATGCCCATGCCCAGCCCATTCCCAAGCCCAGCCCATGACCATGCCCAGCCCGTGCCGCACGCCTATAAAAAGCCCCGAGGAGGAATTCACCGCTTCCTGTAACGGCGCCCCGCTGTCACACGCTCGCGCCGCACACACTGATAAGTGCAGGTGAAAATGTACCCGCTCTAATGTTATGGCATCTGACGAGGCCAAATACAGGCTGCGCTGATGAGAGGGGTAAAAATAAACCGGCAGCAGACACTCTCCTGGAATAAACCGGACAAAGATGACCGGCCGGTGTTCCCAGTGGAGAGGGATGTAATGATACGGACTCAGGACAAGTGCGGGTATCGTCGCTGATGCCGATACAGATTAACGTGTACATTTAAAGGCCGGGGCATCAGTTTTAGACACGTTAGGGACGTGCGCTCACTGGACTGACCAATCTGTTTGAAACCCCTCTTTAAAAGGACAAATGATGCTCTTGTACCTTTATGTTAATATCTCATGTTTAAGAAAAAAAAAAAATGCTTGAAAAAAGACTAAATTACTACATGTCACTCTGGCGTTTCCCATGCCAAGAACCGACTTTCGGCTCCATCTACTGGCCGCAGAGGGAACTACATAGGTGAGATAGACACATGCTAGCTTGCCTCGGACATGCTAATGCAGGCGTTTCTGTTCTCGTGTGATTCGTACAAGTTTTGGATGAATGTATTTGAAGCGGATGAAGCAAAGTCGGACCGTGAGGTGTTTTTCTATGACGGTGAAGTGGGTGCGAGTCTTTTGGATAGCCCGTCTAAAGTGGTTAGCAACTCATAGGTTAATGCGCAATTCAAGCCTTAATTTACGGTAGTATAAATTGTCAGTGTATTTATCTCTATGTTTGTTAAATCTGCAAAAAGGAAAACGGCACGTCAGTTACAGGGAAAAACACGTTGGCCTGATGCGATGTCACACACACGCCGCAGGTTGATGTTTTTGACCAAATGTGACCCAGATCTGACAGTGTGAACAGCCCCAATCAGATCTGCTAAAGAGACACAGGCCATTGTCATATGTGGCCATTCTGAAAGTGTGACAAAGCTCAAATATCAACCTTAGACTGAAGATAAAGATGACTATCGGCTTGTGTTGACAAATGGTGCTTCCTCGTTTCAGTCCGTCTCATAATGTGACAACAGCACAACTACTGTTCTCCTCTCCACATCGGACACTGTTGCGTTCGCACATGAAAACTGATCCGAGTCACATTTTAATTGCGACGTCGCCTGTGTGAATTGAGCGGCGCCGCCTGCAGTGTAAATGTAGCCGATGTGACACGATCACACCGAGAACTCAAACTGAAGAACTATGGGCCCCTTTGACTTTCAAAGACTCCATCTTGTTGTTTTCATTCAGCCGTTATCTTTATGTATTCATGCGCATCACAGAGTCAAAAGCGTTTCTTTTGACTCTTATGATGCGTGTGAATACCGTATCTTCCGGACTGTACGTTTTGGTCGAGGTGCGACTTATATGTGATATTATTGGTTATTTTCACACTGGCAACCGCATTTCACATATTGATTATTTTCACACTGACAACCACAAGAGGGCGCTCTAGGCTTTAAGCGACGCAGAAGAAGAATCTGCACTTCCTCTTCCTCTGGAGTTTGTGGAGTTGTTTAGTGACAGTGACACAGAGGAAGAAGAATTCAGTGGATTTAGTGATTTGGGGTAAAACTGATGCTTTGCTAAACTTGTTAGCATGTTAGCATGTTCTTTATGCTATAGTTATCTGAATAACTGTTCATATGTTACGTTAACATACCAGACACTTACCACAGTTCTGTCTGTGCCTCATGTAGCTGAAGGTGTTAGCGTTAGCATACGTCATGTAGCTGAAGGTGTTAGCATTAGCATACGTCATGTAGCTGAAGGTGTTAGCGTTAGCATACGTACACCTATTCACCATGTTCTCTCATCTCTTATTTTAAACTGCATTTCAATATCAAATGTCTTTTCTTGGTCTGGGATTTTATCAAATACATTTCCCCCAAAAATGCAGATATATGTTTTTTTGGCTGGTGCGACTTATACTCCAGAAAATACGGTGACATGCCATTTTAACACGCTCCGTTCTCCAAAAAGGCTTACTTACTTGAGCAAAAACGTCCGGCCCAAGACAAACACAGCCGATAGCAGATCCTGACGTACCTCTTTGGGGGACAGTATGGAGATGTAGTCCTCGTATATGGAGCGGGCCTTCTCCTCGATGGCCTTTTTGTTCATCTCCTGCTTGAGGTCCTCGCAGGCCAGCCAGAAGAGCATGTTCTCCTCGCTGTACTCCGTCCGCAGGAACTCTCGGAACACGTTTCGACCGGCCGGGTTCTTCATGAGCTTGTCGAAGGACTGGGACCACAGGCGCATCTCCTCCACGGACGGTTTGGTGCTGGAAAACAGACAAAAACAACACGCGAATCGCCGCTGTTTAAAAGTGGAACGGTCGCAACGTTCCCACAGTTTACCGTCTCTGTAATTACTGGGTCTATGCGACTGAAACAAAAACTGGCGCTAAGTTCAACGACTTCTCTGTCAGCACAAGTAACTAAAGTTATGTTGTTGTTTTTTTTACAATAGCTAAGGAAACCCAAAAAAGATGTGATGGGATTAATTTGGAGTTACCATATTTCCCGGATTATAAGACTATAGTTTTGGCCGGGGTGCGATTTATACTTATATTTATACTTGTGATATTATTTGTTATTTTCACACTTGCAACCGCATTTCATATTCCAGTGA
>NW_027315801.1:1886540-2106540 GCF_026437365.1 Eucyclogobius newberryi
TAAAACTATTGTATAAAACTCATTGTATCATTATTGTCGCAAAATCAGAATGACGTACCAAGCCTTTCCCTCAGTATCAATATCGAGTTTGAAGTTTGAATACCTTGACGACACTATTTAGCGGCGACATCTTACCATGCACTCTCTTACAGATATTCTCACGCAGTAAAAGTCCAAACGTAGGATGTGTCTGTGGCATGTCAACACGACAGAGGTGTACGTCTGCAGAAACCTGAGCTCCTACAACACACAGGCTAAAAATGGCCGTCACATGACCACTATGTTGACAGTAATCACATGGAGAAAGCGCTCAAGTATGATAACTCTGTGTTCCTTTCAACACGCTGTGCATTATAGAAGCGAGGCGTCGTTGTGAGGGATAGAAAAGGGTACACTCAAGTTGATGACTCACAAGATGGTTTTACTGCAAAGGGATATATAATAGATTCAATATTTTCAAAATCGGGGCAATCCACATAAGGTACCAATCAATGCTGTCACTGTCAATTTCCTCGGATCCCACAGACTGGTCCGCTAAAGAGCACTACAAGAGCAGCTGACGTCACCTAAACACAACTACTGTTTTCTTGGTAGATAACATTTGAATAATACCCTAATTATCATTTTTAAATAATGTTTAAAGTGAAACCGATCTCAGCATAAAAAGATGTCGTGTCCAGGTTTGTGGCGCTGTGAGACGCGGCTAAAGCTAGCGCAATCAAGAAACTACTTCCAGTTTATCGTCAGCTTTTTCTGCATTTATTTATTTTACTTACTCTACGCTACATTTTAACGTCTCTTATGTAATGCATTAGGGTTGGATAATATTAGATTATCTATAGAAATGTAATATGTTGGGTGTTGAAACGAGTACCGAGCGTCGATAAACAGGAAACAGCTGATGCTAACGTGCACTAGCTAGCTTTTTGTTTAGTTTTTCCTAATCATGACGGCTCAACATATAAAGTTACCGGCTCTTGACATATGGTGGTGTATCACAATATCAGGTCAGCGTTTGGTGAGAAATTATTATTTCATCTGCTTTTTGCGTTCTCTTTTGTCCAATCATCTCACTCAAAAATGTTCCGGGAGCAAAACGTAGCCAGATTGTAGTGGAAGCGTGTATTATGGGTCCACTTCGGATCGCTTAAACTGGCCAGTACGGTTCGCTTAAGACGGTGGAAATTTGCTCCGCTCCAAAGTGAACCAGTGGAAACATGGCTTTTTGTTGGGGGCTACAGCATCTGATCGTTTCCATGGAGACTTGCCATTGACTTATCTATCATACATTTCATCAATTACAGGCGTTTTTATTGCTCAAAAAAACTAAAGAAAAACCGAAACATTCATTCTTACAGCGAGCGGTGTTGCCTTTTCATAGATCAGACCTGTAACTTGGCTCGTCTCCATGGATATAGAGAAGCGTAATGCCATACTGTCGAACATTACAGGAAAAATAAATATCCTCTCCACAGAGACAAACGGGCGTGAACCCTGAAATGATTCAAACGAGTCTGATGAGAGAGTACGGACATAAAAAAAAAACACTTGTGCTTTCACCTCGGCATCATTAGGTGCTCCTCCGTGTTTTTAGAGCTCAGGGAAACTAAACATTCACCTACACAACAAAACAAAACGTCAACTCCAAGTACATATTTGATGAAGTTGTCGAGCGTTTGCCACATAAGACACGGATTAACGAATGCGTCATAATTAGTTTGAATAGTTTTATAGCCGTACGTACAAGAGGGAGAACAATGAGGAAGTAGAGCATGTAAAAGAGGAAGTGAGAGAGGAGAAAGGGCAGTAATGTGAGGGTCATGTGATGGAGTTGTGATCAACACACATGCACATGAACGCAGTCAGAAGAGCATCTACATATAGACCACTTTATGTCACTGCAACATATTATAGCTTCTAACTTAAACATGTCTTAAAGGGGCACTATGTTGCTTTTCTGTTGGTGGTGGGACGTCTCCATGTGCATATTATTAGGCCCGAGCGCCACAAGCTGGCGAGAGGCCTATTAATCTCGTAAGGCTGTGCGAAGCACGGCTGCGAAAGTGCGCACGTAGTGCGCACGAAATCGAGCGCGAAGCGCTCGCCCACTTCCAAACACTCACTAACGCACTCCTTCACTCACGCACGCCCCGTGCAGACTAATTAGTAGTAGGAAAATGGAACATTACCGTTGTAAACGGGCGAAGCCCGCGCAAAAGTGCGCACTAAACGAGCACTTTACATTGGGATGACGGTCGTCATCCCAATGTAACATCCAACAAGAAAAACCCCAAAGTGTTGTTTGACACTATAAATTCTATTGTTTGTCCTTCAGCTGCAGTGACTCCTGTTTCCTGCAAAGCTGACAGCAACGAACTCCTCAGGTTCTTTATCGATAAGATCAAGATGATCAAAGACCAAATCCCACTCCCATTGTCTGATAAACCTGTTTCTGTGGAGCCTGTTTCCCAAAACTGGTCTTCTTTTAAGCCTGTCACTCTAGAAGACATCTCAGCTCTGGTGACCAAGATGAAACCCTCCTCTTGTTCATCAGATGCCCTTCCCTGCAGGCTCTTCCTCAAAGTGTTTGATGTTATTGGCCCCTGGGGGACCAAAATGGTAAATCTCTCTCTTTCTACTGGTGTGTTTCCTGGTCCATTTAAACATGCCATAGTTGAGCCTTTACTGAAAAAAACAAACTTGGACCCGACAGACCCCAAAGGTTTCAGACCCATATCAAAGCTCCCGTTCATGTCCAAGATCCTTGAGAAAGTGGGCTCTGAACAATTGTCAGATTTCCTTGATCAGTGAAACATTCACGACTCTTTTCAATCTGGTTTCCGCAAACATCATTCTACGGAAACCGCATTGTTGAAAATGTCTAGTGACATTATGATGTCTGCTGATTCTGGAAAATGCACTGTTTTAGTTCTGTTGGATCTGTCTGCACGGTTGACCTTTGACACTGTCGACCATCATGTCCTGTTGAACAGACTGAGGGACCTGATTGGACTATCGGGGTCAGTTCTTCATTGGTTTTCCTCATATTTATCCGGTCGGAGCTTTAGTGTTGCTGCAAACCAAATAATGTCCGACTCAGCTGATCTGTTGTGTGGAGTTCCTCAGGGCTCCGTTTTGGGTCCCGTCTTATTTCTGCTTTACATAATTCCCCTGGGAATGATCATTAAAGAGTTTAGTGATGTGTCCTATCACCTGTTCGCTGACGATATTCAGCTCTATTGCTCTTTTAAACCTTCTGAGATCCAGAAGCTGAACTCCTTGGTCAGTTGTTTAGTGCAAATAAAACAATGGCTGAGTCAAAACTCCTTGCAGCTAAATGCTGACAAAACAGAAACTCTGATTATTGCCCCTGATGATGCCATTCCAGGGATAAACCAGTACTTGGGTGTTTTAGGCCAGACTGCTAAACCAAGTCTTAGAAACTTGGGTGTTGTCTTTGACAAAGACATGTCTTTAGAGCACCACTCCAAGCTGTTGACGAGGAACTGTTTCTTTCAGTTGAGGAAAATCTCTAAGCTCAGGAAAATGGTGTCTCAAAATTACCTGGAAGTTATAATTCATGCATTTGTGTCTTCACGTTTAGACTATTGTAATAGCTTGTTTTCCTGTTTTAACAAGAAGGAACTCTCTCGTCTGCAGCTGCTCCCGAACTCTGCAGCGAGGATCTTAACCCGCACAAATAGAAGGGCCCACATTTCACCCATTCTTAAAGCCCTTCACTGGAGCCGGTCTCATGCCGGATACAGTTTAAAATTCTTGTTTTAACTTTTAGAGCTTTAAATGGTCAGGTCCTATCGTACATCAGCGATCTGATTAATCCATACGCTCCCTCTCGCTCACTAAGGTCCTTGGACCAGAAACTGTTGTTGGTTCCTCGCACCCGTTTTGGGACCAGAGGAGACCGATCCTTCCAGGCTGTTGCCCCCAGACTCTGGAACGATCTTCCGTTCTCCCTACGGTCAATGGACTCAGTTACTGCTTTTAAGGGTCAGCTTAAAACCTTTTTATTTAGTCAAGCCTTTTAAATGCACTTGTTTTACGGACTGATTTTACTGTATATTGTTGTATATGTATTGTTCACTGTAAGTTTTTTGTGTTTTTATTGTTTTATTCTGTGTTTTGTGAAGCACATTGTGACTCTGTCTGTGAAAGGTGCTATATAAATAAAATGTACTTACTTACTTACTTACTTACTTACTTACTATTTATGAATAAATAAATTACGATTCGACTGGCAATATATTTAGAAACTAGGACTCTGGAACACATTGTAAACGACTCCAGCTAAGACTAAAATGTGAACTGATATACTAATACAACATTACATGCATTTTAGAATATGTTTGCGGAAGTACAACAAGATTTTTCTGTTTCAAAAAAGCAATAGGGAACGATATATTTTTGACAATGTACAATCAAAATTTCCTACTGTAGTCCCTGTACAGAAGCAAAGTGATAGCAGTCTCCAGCAGAGGGAGCACCTCATCAGCAATTCAAATATCTACAATTTGCACTCGATCGCAACGTATTATATTGTGCGGTCATACTCCAACGCATCTCCACAGACCTGCATGGGATGTTCCCCAGTAGGGCTCAACCTTAACTATTCACCAGTCTTCCATTTTAGTACGTTTATTAGCAGAAATGTCACACGGTGAGATGTAGATATTGCCACGTCATCGCGATTATCCAAAAGAGTCCGTACGCTGTTAACCAGGCCGGTAAATGAAGCTGAAACAGTCAAGTTCAAGGTGCTGCCGGCCTCGCGCTCACAGCTGCGGTGCCAGCAGGGCTACAGTCATTAGCAGCTCATTTTGTGAATTAATGGGGGAGATTACGACGTTATAATCTCTCCAGCGGATCGGCGGTCTGTGCGGCCAGGACTGAAGTTTGACACATGTCAGAGAGAGGGGATTAAAAGGGCGTGGTGTGACTTTTTTCCCCCCCTTGAGCTTTTAATCATTGCTATATATTCATCAAAAACATAACTGTATATTCATGCGTCTTCATAGCTCAAAATGTTCATGTTTTGTTTTTAAATTCCATATAGAGTAGCGTAGTTTCCAAAGTCGCACCTTTTTTCATAGTTTTGGCCCGGGTGCAACTTATACTTATTTTTATACTTATATACTCCGGAGCCACGTACATGTGATATTATTTGTTATTTTCACACTTGCAACCACATTTCATACTCGCAACTTTTTTTCTTCTCTATTATGCATGTTTTGGCTGGTGCGACTTATACTCCAGCGCGACTTATAGTCCGGAGAATACGGTAACTATATAGGGCTGCATAACATATCGCAAAAGTATCAGTATTGCAATATTGGCTACTACAACGAATGTACTTTATTAAGAGTGCGGCATGTATTCAGGGGAAAGGTGAAATGCATGTTGGGAGCCACGTCTCGTTTCCGTTTTATTTTAATTTTGCAGCAGTCACGTTTATTTTTCACTGCCTTCAGAGAAACAATGAAGTGCAATGAATTTATGAACTCTTTTCACAACTTTCAGGGGCCAGAGCAGAGTTTAGCATCACGGTTGAGCTAACAAACATTAACATGCTAACATGCTAACCTCTTGCCCCACGTCACTCCTGAAAAAGAAGAATCTCAACGGGTTCTCACCTGGTTCAAAATGGTCAGTAAATGAATGCATTTCGACTATAAGAGCTGCTTTAAGAGATCTGTACTGGGGCAAAAGAGATTTTACTTTATTATATGAAAAGAATTGGGTGCAGCTCCTTTAACTACGGTCTGACTTCCAAGAGTCAAGAGTGAAAACTAAAACAAACGGCTGCTTTTATTTAGGACTTTCCGGCATTAGCCTTGATAAGTCTTGGTTTTCTCTTGGTGAAGTTCATATTTTCATAATGTTTGACTGGTAAATTAAGGTGTACATTGTTGTTTTCATGTACCTGTGTTAAAAACTATATTAAAAGACTGCAGTAATACTTATCTCTCCGTTCTTAGCAGCCATATCACATTATTTTCCAACACCATTTAACTGTAATTCACTTTAACGTGGGTTTCATACAATATTTTGAAGCTGTTGAAAGTGAAATGGTAGAAATGATACAAGTAGTAGCTTGACAAATGCTAAACAGGACCTTTACATTGCTGTCATTTAGTCCCACAACTGTAATGAAGCATGTGCAAACAAGAGGACACACTGAACTCTCAACAAAAAAGCAAAATCATGAATAAACCCTCTGAAGCAACACTATTACATAAATGTGTCGTAACACGCCACGGCTGTACTCTGTGATCTGAATGTGTCCGCTTCCAGGTTTCATCCACCGCTCGAGGCAAAGAAAAAAAACTCTTTTATGGCGCAACATAGACGGGGATCTGTCTTAAAACTCCTGTCTGGACTTGTTCGACGCTGTTGCTCGAGAAAAGAACCACACTTCGCCTTTCGCAGCACCGCGGACGACCGGAGATGAGCGAGCGCGTCACGAATGTTCATAAATCCAAAGCGGAGGGAGAAGCGCTTTGACACGAGCCGGGGTCTTCAACGCAGACGGCCTGGATCGCCTCCTAAATCCATCCCTTCTCCTCTCCTTTTAAGGAAGCGTGTGTCCAAACATACAAACAGCAACACGGAGGCATGCTGCGGCGCTAAAGCTAACAAGGCGGTGGGATTGAGATTCAAATGTGTCAAATAAAACGAAACAATTGCGATATGACTTGTGAACGCTAGTGTGAAATATTAGCAACAGTATGGCTTGCAACGACAGAAAATCAACATGTGATATTTAAAGGAATGTATTATTTGTACCGTATTTTCCGGACTATAAGTGGCACTGGAGTATAAGTCGCACTGGAGTGTGAAATGCGGTTGCAAGTGTGAAAATAGCAAATGCTATCACATATAAGTCGCTCTGGAGTATAAGTATAAGAATATAAGTATAAGAATATAAGTATAAATATAAGTATAAGTCGCACCCCGGCCAAAACTATGAAAAAAAGGTGTGACTTATAGTCCGGAAAATACGGCATTTGTATTGTTATTGGGTACCTCTTGAGTACACCGTATACGGAAACCACGCATTACTTTACATCAGCCAGGTTTGGTGTTAGCATTGTATCTACTGGCAGCAGAGGGAATTGCCATGGGGAAACCAAAAAAGCTAGCTTGCCCCCGATATGCTAATGCTAGCTCACAGTTGTAATGCACGGGAGTTGACGGCAGAAAGGCGCAGAACGAGTCTGGCGATCACACATTGAGAAAACATCACACATTGAGAAAACATCCCTCATCGGAGAGTTTTAGACATGCAAAGGAGAGAGACGTTCAAAACAGGATTCATCAAACTAGCGTGAATGAAGGGAACTTTTGATGAGGAAACAATATTAGAACATGGTAAAAAGAGAGAAAAAGTGAATTTAACATAATGCATATATCTTTTAAAAAAACAGCACAAGAGACCTCCGGATCGCTCCCTTTGAGGTCACAAATTTGGGACATTTGAAACCAAATGTTTTCTGAAGCCCAGAGGGAGGGTTCTTACAAAACAGGATTCATCAAACTAGCGTGAATGAAGCTAAATACAACTCCGGGCATGTTTTTGACGAGGCAACGATGTCAGAGCATAGTTAAAAACTCAAAAAAAAGTAAATGTTGCATGTGTCATTTCAAAAAGGAAAGCGTCACATTTCTGGTGGAGGGTACAACTCCATGACATCAGCAGGTGGAACAAGCTGTTACAAGCTCTTAAATGGAATATTGACTGACTATTTAAGCTCAAACACACACATGAAAGGATTCGAAAAAAGCAACTAAAGTATTACGTAGATAATCAAATACTGTATTTTCCAGACTATAAGTCGCACCCTTATTCATAATTTTGGCCGGAGCGACTTATATATGATATTATTCGTTATTTTCACATTCACTTCACATGTTGATTATGTTCACACACGCAGAAGAAGAATCAGCACTTCCTCTTCCTCTGGAGTTCGCGGCGTTGTTTAGAAGTGACACCGAGGAAGAAGAATGCCAATGGATTTAGTGATACATTTCCTCCAAAAATGCGACTTATACTCCAGTGCGACTTATATATGTTTTTTTTCTTCTCTGTTATGCATTTTTCGGCTGGTGCGACTTATACTCCAGTGCGACTTGTACTCACACACGCAGCGCTTGCAGCTCAAATGTATGAAAAGAGGTCTGAAAGCTGCTGTAAAACACACCCAGAGTCGCTGTTTAAATAAAGCATCACTGAGTCATATACAGCGAGCCTGAAATAGCCCCACGAGTCTTTTCTAATTCAGCCCCGGACCTTTAAAACCAATTGAGCTAACCTAATGAAGCTAAAAAGCAGAACTAATGACAACATGCTCTTTGCACGGGGAGCGCAGCGGGAGACGTGCTGAGAGACTTTCAGAGCTGCAGTTTCTCATGCTGCACAATAAACACTTTTTTTTTCTTGCAAAGTGCGATTAGATTTGCTATATATGTTTAAAACGTGGACTATTTCTGGTACAATCGTCACGGCGTGTTTAGGAGCTGCCCTTTTATTCATAAATAGTCGACTGTGATCAATAAAGCGCTGCTATTTTCAACATCAACGTTCCGCGTGGCTTTAAAACAATATATTTGGGATTTAAAACTCCTGCAGTGGAAACTTTTGGCAATAAAGTTGTTGCGGAGAAATTAACCAACTATTATGGACTAAATTAAAAAAATAATAAAAACGTACAATATTGGGGAAAACCTGACTGGAATATACAGGATTTTTTGTAAATAGTCTACTCTAAACTAAAGGTAAAACAAAACTTTATAAAAACAAAGTATGAATTATTAAAGGACATTCTATAAATTGCAACTTTGATTTGATTGTGAAATATTGTGCCTGATTATTCAAAATGTGTAAATTACTGCAGGAGATCGAGCCTTTTGTGTTGTGTATCTTAAAAAACGTGTACATGACTTTTACTTCTTTAACTTCAGGAAACGGCTTGTGCTCCATCCATACACTATATCGTACAGAAAAACAAACAAAAAGAGAATGAATGGTAATTCCTACACATTTTTCTGTGTTCACATGTGCCTCTTTTGTCCTAAATGGTCCATTTCCGTCCTGGTCTGGACTTGGGTTTGCACCGTTCAACTCATTTACTCTAGTCCAGGTGTGAAAGGACCGACCGGGGAGAGAGCGTTGGGAGGGCTGGGTTCACTTGGGGTTTTTAGGACGCAAATGCAAACTCTACATTTTATTTGTTCTTATATATGTTTTCATGATTTGTGTGCCGTGCCCTTCGCCACTTGTCAAATAGGTTCCGATCTCACTGGGTTTCTTACCTGGTTAAATGAAGGTTGATAAAATACATAAATAAATATACACGTGTTTGGACGTAAGCACATTTTAGATTGTATGCCTCTGTTGGTCTGTACCTGGATTATTGATGCGTCTGTGTCATTAAATGTAAATAGTGTGTATATTTCATTCATATTTAAATTCCGTTTTAAGCTGACCATAACAGCGGCCATGGGACTACAGATGAAAAATAGCTTGCATATTCACAAGAATGTTTATTAATATGTACTGAATAGAATAAAATAAAATAATCTAAAATAAAATAAATTTCCACTGCGTTAAAATTCAAGTAAAGTGTTTCTTTGTACAGCAGACAACAAACAAAAAACTTCAAATATCAATTCAAATGCTCGATGTAAATATTGAGATGTCACTTATCCGCGTCTGCCAAAAGTACGGTTGAATGATTACAGCAATTACAGCTACGACGTGTTCGTGCTAATGCTAAATGACTAGATGCCCCTGAACGTCCCTCAGCCTGTTCTTTTACCTGCTGCAGACTGGGACAAGACTGGTCCGACAGGTTTGGGGGGAGTGAAAACATTTAGCACACTCTGGGCTCTGAGTGTAAATCCTAGATGGTCCGTGTTTAGTCAGAAGTAGTGAAGAGTATGACAGTCTTGAAAGGAGCCACCTGTGTCCTGGCCTTGGACCATCAAGTCCGGCCAAAACATTCAGCAACAGTTTCATCTCAACACGAGCCAGAGCGAAACACTGGGCTTTTTTCCATAAATGAAACGTTGCTGGTTTGACTTCAACAACCCATCAGGGAAAAAAAAATAATACAACTGTAAAAATGGTGTTAAAGAAACTGTATACTAACACACTTTGTTTCTCCTCATTCCCAGTTTTGTCATCGGTGCATCAGATTTGCCTTTTTGAACAGACTATTGAGTCAAAATTCAAATAGAAGAGCAATTACCGTATTTTCCGGTGTATAAGTCGCACCAGCCAAAAAATGCATAATAGAGAAGAAAAAAACATATATAAGTCGCACTGGAGTAGGAAAATAACAAATAATATCACATATAAGTCGCTCCGGAGTACAAGTATATAAGTATAAATATAAGTATAAGTTGCACGCTGGCCAACACTATGAAAAAAGGTGCCACTTATTGTCCGGAAAATACGAGTAGGCTAAAGAAAAAAAATATGGCTCTACGTTTACACACTCGTGCCACAAATGAGTTTATTTGCCAGATAAATACACTCTATTATTATTTTTATTGTATCAAGAGTTCATTTGTGATCGTTACTTAAATTTAAGCTCGGTTTGTGCTTTCTTTATTATGGATTTTTACATCTAAATTCAGGACAGTTGGCCACAGCAGAAAACAAAAATAGTCAAAAAAAAATCCACATGGGACGATCGCCAGAGAGAATGGTCAAAATCGGCCCTACATATTGGCCCCGATATATCAGCAGTTTATATATCATTGACTGCTTTGGATCTTCAAACCAAAACAACAATCTGTCGTGATAATAATTCAAAAAACATGGTTAAACTCTATTCCAGGTGTGTTTGAACATTATAACCTCGATTGAACTTCAAAGTAGTCACAACGACACACTTTACGGCACAATATATTGCTACAGAATCTATCGTGTTAAAGAATAATTCTGACACTTTTAAGAGGATAATCCCTTTGCTAAATGTGTCATATCGTAAATAAAACACAAGCTGCAATAAAAACAGCAGAATGAAACAGTCAATTACTTTAGATGTAATTAACACTCCATAAACAGATCTGTATCACTTCTGTAGCCACTCCGTCAAAGAATAAATGTTATAAATGGCATTTTCAGCAAGTTTGTCACAAAATATCTAGTCAACAATTGCACTGGAAGTGAAAGTGATTTTTGATACACTTATAATAATAACTACACCTTGATAGCCTTAATAAAGCATGAACAAAGAGCTTATTTAAAAAATGTTTCAGTCAATACTTAGGGTTAGGAGTATTTATTAAGTAGTAACTAAACCTGAATCATTCTTAAACTATTCACAATTAATCATTATTAATTAAGTCTTTGTTCATGCTTGGCTGTTGTATTTATAAACTAGATAAATGCACAAAAGATTGGGTCACGCTTAAGACTACGCTTGAATTAGTTTGAATAAAGCATGAACAAAGACTTAATTAATCATGTTTAATGATGAATAGTTTGAAAATAATTCAGGTTAAAGTATACATTAAATAGTAAATAAACCTGAATCATTCTTAAACTATTCATCGTTAATCATTATTAATTAAGTCTTTGTTCATGCTTTATTCAAACTAATCAAAGCGCAGTGTTTATTAAGCGTGACTTAATTTTGTGTACATTTATATAGTTTATAAAGATTAATGAGTAACTTTTGGACACTTGGCTGTTATATTTTGTAAACTAGTCAATGCAAAAAAATAAATTGGGTCACACAAGATTACGCTTGAATTAGTTTGAATAAAGCATGAATAAAGACTTAATTAATAATGATTAATGATGATGTTTAATCATTATTAATTAAGTCTTTGTTATTTTTTTATTAAAACTAATTAAAGCATAATGTTCATGAAGTGTGACTTATTGTTTCGTGCATTTATCTAGTTTATAAAGATTAGTGAGTAACTTTTGGACACTTGGCTGTTGTATTTATAAACTAGTCAATGCAAAAATAAAATTGAGTCACACTTAATAAACACTATGCTTGAATTAGTTTTGATAATGAATCATGATTAAAGATGAATAGTTTAAGAATGATTCAGGTTTAGACTATTCATCTAATAGTAATGAATCATTCTTAAACTATTCGTCATTATTTAAGAATTTTTTCATGGTTTATCAAAACTAATCAACGTGTGACCCAATTTTTTTTTGCATTTATCAAGTTTATGAACACAACAGCCAAGTGTCCAAATGTAACATAAAACACGAGTTCATGACAATACCAAAATTGATTAATATCATATTTTGTCAATGTAATCACCCCCTGTTACTTAATCCTTTTACAAAACTGCATCACAAAGCATCACGGACCATTTCCCCCCCCAAAAACCCAAAGATTAATAGTTACGCAACACGCACCGGGTAATTTATCCACCACTTACCTAAACTTGTTCCGTCTCGCGTCGTTACCGCAAACCTAATTAACGGACAAACTCCTGGAACGGATGACGTCTACGGGACGTTCTAAACTAAATTTCGAATGACGACCGCGGCGGGCGTCTTTTTAGGAACTGAGAACGAATCCGTTTCCAAGGCTGATGACGATGCAGCTTTTTTTTCCGCCGAGTGTCGAAACGGTTACAACACATCGAAGAGAATTTCCTTCACAATGTAATCAGGCATTTCAAGCAAGCTGACCAAATATTTAACGGACAAAAGGTTAAGATGTAGATACACGGTGCTATGTATGTGTATATATGCTACTGTTGACATTGTGCGCAGCTGAGAAAGAGCAGGGATAGTTCAGAGGCACGTATGGAAGAACTAAAGCGTCTGAAAATAAAAGACTTGACGACGGGACAAAACATGGGATTATCTTTGAAAAATACTAAAAAATATCTCTAAATAAAAGCTTGATTATCCTTCTAATTAGTGATGGGCGAGACCAGCAATTTTTTAATTCAATACAATGCCAATTAATACTATGTTAAGTTTTGAGTTTGTATTAAAATGCATTGAAACTCACACTATAAAGAGTTTGACCTCCGTTATCATTTTTTTCTCCTGTCCAAGCATCTATGTGTAAAAATCTAAAAAATATAAATAATGTAATCCAAAAACTGGGTGAGTATTGATATTTTTCAATACCTCTGTCAATATCACTAAATTCGATTTAGGAAGAAATTACCCAATTTTACTTGACATCCACTTGTGCTCCTACAACGTTTTTTATGAAGAAAATACAATCAACAATAATGATCTGTAGGATTGTATTAATATTTTGGCAATTAGTATTATTATGTACTATTTTATTGCAAAGATTATTATAATTATTATCTAGGAAAAAGGTTTTCTTCCCCATGTGTTGACATTTGGCAAAAAAAGTGATAAGGCTATTTTGAGATTTTATTGCTGGGTTTCAGATGACATCACATTCTATAAACAAATAATATTTAACACAAATGGGGGGCAACTCAAATGAATATAGTTAAAATGCTAATGTTTTTGGGGGGATAATAATACAAGAAGTTAATGAGTCCGGTAATAGAAGGCATCAGCATTTGTGAATTTACCTTTTCAATATTTCATTCCAAAATGCACTAAATAATAATAATTTAAAAAAGCAACCCTACAGTGACAGCAAAAATATGAAATAAATCCAAAATTGTGAGTTCAAAACTGTTAAATGAGCTTCACAATTTACTAACAATAAATTAGGTCCAAATCTCAACTTATCTCGCTCTCGAGGACTAAATCTCAGGTCTTGACTCGTTTTGTGGAAACTGTGTATCGTTCCATCCCTCGTTCTCATTTTTCTCATAAAAATCGAGTAACCCAGACCACTAAATTCCTCAAACTACACACGGTAGATTTTCTGTTAGCAAAAAGAGCTCATTTTTAAGTAAACATTCAATGTGACATTGTCTGAGAAGCGAAAAAGTCAAACGAGTAAATACATGTGGGAAAAAACACACATATATATGCACATTTCATCAAACACGCACAACTATTACTGCAATGTGAACCAACCTCCCCAATTTTTGAAGTTGTCGAAAACTACAGACCGACGAATCGCGCCAGAATCCGACTCAACGCCGCACCACCGTGTCCATCAGCCAACGCTTTTCATTCCTCCGCACCGACAAACCAGCCGAGAAAATTTGAAAATATCCACGATGGAGCCGCAAAAAAAAAAAAGAAAAAGAAAACGAGCAAAAGCAGTAGCAGCGGCGACAGGCAGGAAACGGTTGTGACACTCGTGGCTTCCCGCTTCGAGTGCGAAACTTGATGAATCAGACCCGGCGTCTCCACCGAAAAAAAAAAAAGAAAAGACTTGAAAAGAGACACCCTTAGTCCTACGCACATGGTTTTGTGTCCGTGTCATCGCAGCTTAAAAGGGGGAGATGCGTCTCAACATTCCCTGGACAGCTACAGTCCAGTTCAGACACGCCAAAAGAGAAAAGGCGAACAAAAAACAGACCAAATTTGACTGATTTGACAACTTCAACCCCCGGGTCTTTGAGAAAGGCACTTCTCAAGTTGTTACGCTCTAATTACAAACCAATAAAGCAATTCAAAAACAGGTGACGTGTGGGAAGACGGATAAAGGGCACGTGTTGGGGGGGGGGGTTAAAAAAAAAGTAGAAAAAGAGGTGAAGTGATGCGTTTGGATGCGTCGTGAAAACGCAGAAAAATCGCTAGCTTGTAATGTGGCGATATTAGCTAGTAGCGGCCTAAATAAGTAGACAAAACATTTGAATTAACAGAAACCGTGCGTGCGCTTGCTTGGATTAATACGTTGAAAACATGAGCAAAAGAGTCTCCCGTATAATGTGAAACAAAGCATATTATGAGTGTGAGAGGGACAATAAGGGCCGCCCAAATAAGTATAAGTTGCACCAGCCAAAAAATGCATAATAGAGAAGAAAAAAACATATATAAGTCGCACTGGAGTATGAAATGCAGTTGAAAGTGTGAAAATAACAAATAATATCACATATAAGTTGCTCCGGAGTGTAAGTATATAAGTATACATATAAGTATAAGTCGCACCCCGGCCAAAACTATGAAAAAACTTATAGTCCAAAAAATACGGTATACATACTTTTCTGCATTGGGATGTATGCACGGTGCACTTTTTTAAACACGTACAGGAGTATTAACGTATGAGAAAAATATGAGAATCCAAACGTACAATTGAAATACCAACAAACCGCCACAATCGTAATATCCTTGTGGGATTAAAATGCTGCTGAATAAATGCTGTACTACTGTTATTGGCGACACCAACACGAGTTACAGTTCACGGGCGTCATTTAAAGAACTTAACGCAGGATTGTGAAGTGTACGTAAAGACAATACACACAAAACGTCCATAAAGCTTTCAAACATGCTAAATTTTGATCCGTCTGAGCACTGCTGCCTCATTTTATATTTATTTTTTGAGTTCAGCTTTTTTTATGGGCTTATTTCAAGTGGTCTTTGTGTAGATCGCACGCTCAACATGGAAAGTTGTGTACGTGAAATTTTTGTACGTACGTATGCTTTATAAATGAGACCAAATGTGGCGACAAAAACATGTCGTCGAATATGTGCCTGATGTTTCATGCCATATTTTGGAACATTCCGGGCAAAACAGTAGAGCTCGTCAAAAACATGCTGTTACCATTGTTGCTGGTGTGCTAAATGTGCCAAAAGATTTAAAAAAATAAGATTAAAATAAAAGCCACAGAATAGTCGGATAAACGGCTCTATAGTGCGTTTTAATGGACGCCAAGTTCAACATTTAGCATCTTAAAATCATCACTTTAACATAAGGCTAACGGAAAATGTTATAATGTGTGACGTTACAATCGGCTCCACTTCCTGTTCCATTCATTCCTTATGGGGAATTAGCCGAGTCTCGCTAAAATAAATCAATAATGAATTAAAACTAAGCAGGGAGTGTGTTACATATGTTAATCACAGGCAGCATGTTTAGATCTGCACGTGCCACACTTCACCTGGAGAAATCTATATGTTTATAAAACTAAGTGCTTTTGTCATCTAAGGCTAAGCTAATGCTAACATACGATAAATGTAATCAATAATGTTATAATAAGACCACAAAATTAACTAACCTCTTTACAAAAACACTGCACTTTGCATCCTATGTACTTTTATCAAGTTTGCCTGTTTCATATTTAAGTTAATGTATGTTATAAGTAGAGATGCACCGATCAATCGGCCGCCGATTAAAAAAGCCGGTTTTAGGTCGAATCGGCCAGAATCGGTGACCGGCCGGTCCATGTCGTAATTGCCGGTTTTCGGCCGATCCAAACTGACCCGTATGCGCGCATGCGCGGTGCGTAGCAGCTCAGCTCGCCCAGAGCAAAACAGCTAAAAACTACAAGACTCTTTCAGAGTGCGGCGGTCAAAGTGTCCAGTTTACACTCAAGTCTATGTAAACGCGCGTCGAACACCTCCTGCGTTTCCCGCGGCGCGATTCCTGCTTTTTCGCCGCGGCGCGGAGGATGTGTTTTGGTGCTTACCGCTCTTGACGCTTTGACAGGCATAAACTTCAAAGCGTTAAAATCGTTCGTCGCAGAAAAGTTTAGATTTGTTCAACTTTGTTGGAACACAAGAAGGAGCGAGCCTGGAGGAGGATCAGAGGAGACTGGACTGTGGGGTAAGTTATTATAACTTTGAGACAATTACAATCTACGTGTTGATAGTTGATGCGGTCAAAATAATTTGCGCTGGTTTGTGTTTGACGAGTTCATGTGTTTATTCAGAGTTATCTGCAGAAGAGTAGGGACACATGAAAGAGCCTGAAGAAGCAGCAGCAGGGCTGTCAGAAGAGTTGTTGTTCTGCTCAACTAGCAGAGAGCTAGGCTACAAGCTAATGCTAACAAGAGATCTCATCCACCTGAAATGAGACTTTAAAAATACTTTGATGCATTTGAGACATACATGACGTAGATACAAAACTTAAATTACTGACTCGAACAGCGAAATGAGTGACTACAATCTAATGTCAGGACTATTTAATTGCCCCACAGCCTCAAAGAAATGTTTACACAATCAGCTGTGCTCTAGAATCTATAGTGCTCTAGAATCTATAGTGCTCTAGAATCTATAGTGCTCAGCTGATTGTGCTTCTAGTGAGTGTGTGAAGTTATCAAAGCTGATGAAACTGGAAAATGATATTGGCAACATATATGTGCCTCATTTAATATACTGTATTATAATAGTAAAAGTTTGAATCATATTGCAGTAAATGTACTGGGCTAAAATATAACTGCTGTACAATGTTATTTTTGAAGATCTGGATTTGCCTTCAGTCCTCCCTGTTGCTCCTGCCCCTGTTGCTCCTGCCCCTGCTCCTGTTGCTCCTGTTGCTCCTGCTGCTCCTGCTCCTTCAGGGGATGCTGGCCCTTCTGCTGCACCCACAGGTGTGTAAAAGCATTTGGTTGGATTACAATTTGTTTTTAGCCTGTGTCATCTAAATTGCAATAATGTGTTTTTTGTAGAACCACGAGGAAGCGGTCCTGGAGCCAGAGTCCTCCAGCTTTGAGAGGGAGGTGCTGGAGCCAGAGTCCTCCAGCTTTGAGAGTGAGGTGCTGGAGCCAGAGTCCTCCAGCTTTGAGAGGGAGGTGCTGGAGCCAGAGTCCTCCAGCTTTGAGAGGGAGGTGCTGGAGCCAGAGTCCTCCAGCTTTGAGAGGGAGGTGCTGGAGCCAGAGTCCTCCAGCTTTGAGAGGGAGGTGCTGGAGCCAGAGTCCTCCAGCTTTGAGAGTGAGGTGCTGGAGCCAGAGTCCTCCAGCTTTGAGAGGGAGGTGCTGGAGCCAGAGTCCTCCAGCTTTGAGAGGGAGGTGCTGGAGCCAGAGTCCTCCAGCTTTGAGAGGGAGGTGCTGGAGCCAGAGTCCTCCAGCTTTGAGAGGGAGGTGCTGGCAGCGCTCTGGGACTGACCCTCCTCATGTTCCATCTGCTTCCTCTCCTGCAGAAGGTTCCAGCTCATTCAAAAGAATGTGTAAAATTACAAATGTATAAATTACTATAAGAAAATAGTTCATTTGATTTCAATCTGGAACCATTGGAGCTGCATCTTCTGCAGGAGAAATAGACTCCTTTTTCCTCTGTGTCCCCCACTCTTCTCCAGGCCATATATTAGTTAGTATATCGTTCTGTATATATATATTATTTTTATATATAGTTATTTTTCTATTTTTCCACAAAATAAATTACATTTTATATTCTAAAACGTGTGTCCTGTATACATGCACCTTTTTCACATATATAATACTGGGTAGTTTGTGGGAAAATCAGTGGCTAGATAGAAAATCGGTATCGGAAAAATCGTTTTTGGCAGGTCAGACCTCCTGAAAAACCGGAAATCGGTATCGGCCAAGAATTTTGGAATCGGTGCATCTCTAGTTATAACGCCTTTTATAAACACGTCGGTTTCCTCCGGTGTAACTCTTTGCTGTCTTTTTTTGTGTTATTTATTTTTTATCTTGATTTATTTCAGCAACACTCGTCTAATTCCAACAAAGAAAGAATGGAACGAGAGGCACCAGCACTTTTACGGCAACTGGAACTGGCCGGGCGCTAACGTGAAAACGGCCTATCCCGATCCCTATTGACCTTATTCCGCCCCGCCCACTTTTCCCTCTTTTCCCCACGTGATCTGCACTTCTGTTGTAATGGCACTTCCTGTCCAGCGGGGACTCCATTGGTTTAAATGGAGAACGAGGGAAATGTCCCGCCACTAAAACATGCTATAAAGTAGATTGATTTGTGTCAAATGTCCGGGGCGAAAACACATTTTTAGTCAGTGTAGAACTTATTTTCTCTGGAGTTTGGCAGCATTATGTTTAATAATACAACCGGAAGAAGGATTAAGTCGTTGGCGGCGCTCGGACAGGCTTCCGGAATAAGGTGAATAGCATCATCAAGAAGACGAGCAGCTGGAGGACAGACTGATAACACAGTGGACCTATAATACACTAATAACACTGCATTGGGTATTTTGGCGTCCTCTATTTCTTGACTAACTGAAATGAGAAACAGTTGAACAGTGATAGAAAACCGAGGCAAAGCAGTATGAAGCGCAGTGAGAGAAGAGCGTTTGTTTTTACCAGCACGTCCGTCATGTCGCGGGGGTTTGCAGTGGGTTAGTGGGCTAGTCCTCGATGCCCGCAATGTTAGCAGCACGGTCACATGCATGTCATCCCCCTGTGAGCCTCGGACCTCTGCGCCGCAACATTCAAACCATTCACGCAACCCAAGCGTACGGAAATGTGTTCGGAAAAATTAAATAAAACAAAAATTTCAAAATTAAACATTGAAATGACGGAGCCCACATCAAAAAAGCAACGAAATTCACAACCACAAGATGATTTACATGGTTCATTGATGCAAAGCACACACAACACACAACGGGGGGAAATAAAAATAAAAATTCAATACAAAAAGTTTTAAAAATTCAAAACAAAAACAGCCCACAAACGTGCAAAATTAAAATGCGTAACCACAACCAGGATTTACGGTTTAATGTGACAAAACAGTCACACACACACAAAGACACACACACAGACACAGACACACAGACACAGACACACACAGACAAAGACACACACAGACACACAGACACAAACACACAGACACAGACACACACAGACAAAGACACACACACAGACACAGACACACAGACACACACAGACAAAAACACACACACAGACACAGACACACACACAGACACACACAAAGACACACACAAAGACACACACACAGACACAGACACACACACAAAATTGGAAATAATACGCAGCCCACAAAAAAATGTGCCAAGGTTAAAACACACGAGCACAAGATGATTTAAACGTAGCAGAAACACAAAGCAAACACAAAAGATGGGACGCACACAAGTTCAGAGAAGACAAAAACGGTAAATGTAAAAAATAAAAATGCAAAATGTACGAATTGCCACACAAAAACACACAACGTAAAGATGTGTTACGGTCAAAGACGAGCACGGTGAAATGAAAATGCGCAACCGCGTCAACGTTATTTACAGTACACAAACACACACAGACAAAACGAGACGGAGAAGCACAAAACAAAATAATCACAAAAAATCACAAAAATCAAAAAATGGTAAATGTGTAAAACATGCAAAGTTACACGCAAATTGAAAAAAATCATAATAAAAAAAACACACGGTTCCAGGCAGCACACAGTCACACAGAAAGAAAGAGAGAAAGAAAGGAAGGGAGATATTTTTAAAAAAGTTAATAGTTAGATAAAGCTGTCAAAATGTGTGAAATATTGTAAACATTACAGGCACAGTGCGTAAAAATAGATACATCCATCAGCGGCATGTTTGAAAAAGGATATAACATGTAAAGGCCAATTTAATCACAATTTTACAACTACTTTACGAGCAAAAATCGGTTGAGCTAGAGAAGGTGTAATCAGGGATGAATATTGAGGTCACAATACAATCGTAAGAACTAAATAAAAACATTATAATTGTAGGAATTGTAAGCAACAATGAGTCATTTCAGGTCGATCTATACTCCACAATAGACAAAGTATGTGTTATGTTTATGTGCCGATATCATTCATTTTATAAAGCTAGTGAGGAATCATAATCATTAAACGTGTGAATCAAAGTGAATTACAGTTCTCACAGTTGTTTGGCCATAACGATTGTGAATAATCATAAAACCGTGATGTTTTTTTTTTACAATATAGCGTTAAAGTTTTGTATTGTTACATCCATAGCTATATTTAGCATGATTTTACAATGCCAAAAGCCTTAAAATCATATTCTTGCATAAAACATTACAGCGCAAATGTATTACCGTAATTTTCCGTACGGCTCCAACGAAATTGTACATATACGGGACGCACCTGTCAATAAACCGTAGGTGCCCACATGAGATATTTGAAGTCTTTTGAACCGGGGGTCTCGCGGTAATAAAACGCACAGCATTTTGAAGCTTAACACACAGAAAACACATCACAGCTGTCCCTACTGTCCCCGCTATCCTTGATGACTCTGTGTGAGCTGATTTACCCGTGTCTGCGTCTTCATATCTGGTTCATCTGCTCCTGAGCTCGTACTTATCGTTACTAAACTGCAGACTGCCGGATATGGCACGTCTGCACTCCACTTTTTGTGCGTCTAGATTCACTTCCTCATTAGACTAATTTCTCAGTGAATATGAGTCTTATTGTAATAAAACACACCGCATTTTGAAGCTTAAAATAAAGTGACCACTGCCCACTGACGTCTTCTTCTACAGTGTCAAACGCTTGTGCTTCCTGCTAGAGTGCCCCCCGGTGGCCATTAACCAGTGAAAATCTATAAATTAACTGCACCGTTTTATTGTGGGGAAAAAGTAGCAGCTTAAAGTCCGAAAAGTATAGTACTATGTTGCCTAGACCATGATACTTTGCTCCATTTAAGCACAGTCAACGTAGTCAAGAATTTGCTGTATTTTATCACTTTCTTAATTTCAAATTGTTTGGGATGCGACAGAAACGTTAGATCAAGCATGATTTTTTACAATACAGTCAGCCTCCCGCCGTATAAACAACAGACACCATCATTTGGACATTGTCACATTCCAAACACGCAATGAGACGAGCCGGTGTTAGAAAAACATCTGTAAACATAACTCTTTTGGATGTGTTTTGTTTTTTTTCTTGCACAGCAGTGACATATCGAAGAAGGTGCACGGTCAGGAGCACAAGACTGTGATTATGTGGCAGTGGTCGCTCATCATGTCAATTAGAGAAACTCGAGGGGAGCAAACAAGTCACTTAAGCCCACAGAAGGAACCAAATTGGGATTGTAAGTACTAAAATGTTAACGCAGGGGACCCTGACATGAGTCAAATGTTTGTATATTGCATGAGCAGCAACAAAACCAGACTGTTTGCTTCAAGAATAGATCAATTGTTGAAACGTTGAATAGCCTGTGCCTAACTTTAAAGGGGACATATTCTGCTAAATCAACCCCAATGAGCTTTTGGTCTTGTTTCAACAGTGTTTTTTCATTATTATCGTACTCAAAGTTGTACTTTGGTTCAATTCTTGCATGTTTGAGTAAATACTGTTTTGTCTGGCAACTGAGGCTTCAATGCTCAGAAAAGTCCTGTTTCGCCGCTCACATTCCTGTATTCAGTTTGTATTCAGTTTGTATTCAGTTTGTATTCAGTTTGTATTCAGTTTGTATTCAGTTTGTATTCAGTTTGTATTCAGTTTGTATTCAGTTTGTATTCAGTTTGTATTCAGTTAGAGCTGCTCGAGTTGTCACATAGTCGCTTTTCAACGACAAAAAAGTGTAAATGGCAATCCACTATTTGTTACAGAGAAAGGTCACGATGAAAAGACGGGGCTTATCAGTTCTGCGGTTTAGAACAGGAAGTAAATGGTCCCGTTTTTATTACCCAAGCGGTTTACAAAAGCCAGACAAAATGTAAATGAATGATCAAAAAATTCGATACACTTTTTCCTCGGTACAGAATCTTGTAGCATCCGTTTGTGAATGTGATAAGGCGTTTTGCTGGATGAGAACCATAAGGACGCAACTGCCCGGGACAGACATTTTGGTCCAATCAGAGACTTTCTTGTGAGTAAGACAAAGGAGCGTCATTGGTCAAGATGATGGTTCTTCACTCACGCGTGTCTCTATGAGTCGGCTGGATTGCTTAGTTAGCCTGTTAGCCTGTTAGCAAGATGAAAGAATGAAGTGGGTCTTTAAATCTATCACTGTCACAAACACTAGTTTTCACATGCATGACTTTTTGGGCCCGGGCACAGCTTTAAAACAGCTTTTCAGGCGGCGAAGTCGGGCAAACGTGACTCTTTCTTCTGGGTTTGTGATCGATAAAATGAGTTACAATTAATAAGATGTATTTCATGAGCTATTTGCATGTGTTTGTGCAGATTTTTTGAGGTAAAGGAGAAGCAAGTCAGTTTTTTTAGATTAAATATATTCACAAAATCCCTGTGATGGTTAAATATAAATGTTTGGGGTGTTTAACGCGTCCATGGAAACCAGCCTCGCAACATGGCCGACTCCAATACAAAGAGTACGGTAGCCTCCTGGGAAACCTTGGCTCCTTTTTTGATTGTTGGCCAAGTTAAATTTAAAAAGGTTCAATGTTTTTATGTGATTACACTGCATCATTTCACAATCAGTAGTTCTACTTAATTTTTTTTTTTCCCCAATGAGTACCGTATTTTTCCGGACTATAAGTCGCTTCGGAGTAGTATAAGCCAAAAAATGCATAATAGAGAAGAAAAAACATATATAAGTTGCACTGGAGTATAAGTATACAAGTATAAATATAAATAGAAGTCGCACCCCGGCCAAAACTATAGTCTTATAATCTGGGAAATACAGTAATACAGAAGAGGTTGCATTCTCACAGTAATAAGTAATGCGTAAGAGGCACTTTTATTCAGAACTGATGGCAGAAAAGGTATTTTATTTTTTGTATTCTTTCATTGAGACGTTTCAACTGCAATTCGGAACACTTTTCCACCACGGACCACTCCTGGATGAATGATAGATTACACAAACTGCTTTCAGAACTGATGTAAACACTCAATCTAAAAAAAACGCTCTACGGAAGCAATTGATGCCAGAAAGTGCTTGTGCATGTTTGGAACGTTCATACACCTTAATTTGATCATGTCAGCGCCAAGAGCCATGCTGCTTCCAGATAAAGAAACCTTTAGGTTAAGCAGCAAGACTATGAGAAACAGCCTGAATCCAAAGTGCAAATGCTCATCATAACAATAATAATAGTAAAAATCATGTTTCTTTTCCCAGTCAAGCACCATTTTAGAACCTATTTGTTTGTGCATGAGACCTAAGAACAACGCGCGAGTAAAAAATTACCGACTCAATGACTTTTAATGCAGTAATGTCAATGTTCCACATTATAAATGGTCACAAGCGTGTACGGCTAAAAATACGACGGCTCATCTTTTGTCCTTATACAAATATTTCTTGTTCTTACTTAATATTTTGACTTCAAATGACGCCATGGGAATTCTGACTTACCCCCATTCCCAGGAGCCGTAGCATACCGGTCTGAAAGTTGTTTAAGAAATAGAAAACATGCAACTTTTCTCTGATAAGTTACGCAATGAGATTTGTGCTTTTGTGTTGAGTTCACGTTGCACATTTTGAGAACATCCAGGATAAGTAACATCTGAGCGTGGACTGAGATTCAAACTGATAAACGATAAGAATCACATGCATTTCAGAACAGGTTTGCATATTGAGGTCTAAATCACAGGATGATAATGCCACGGGCTTTGTTATAAAACTGTGTTCCTGTGCGTGTTTTAGAGTCCGTACGGTCCGGATAACGATGATCAAATATGATACGTTTACTTTTTATAGATGACTAGTCACAATTATTAGTCTAATTATCGTTTCAGCCCAAACAGGGAGATTTAGTTACATGTTGAGGCCAATATAAGTTACATGTTGAGGGAAATATAAGAAGAATAAATGTGTGTCTTTAGCCATTTAAAAGCTCGAAAGTTTAGTTCAAAGTAAAACCAACAGCATTCAAATGATCAAAAATGTATACTATGTGCATTACGCAACGTTTTAGGTCAGGCATGTACAAACTGCGGCCCGGGGGCCAACTGCGGCCCTCAGACCAATTTTTGTTGGCCTTCTGGCTTCTTGCTAAGTTGGTCTAAACAACAAAAAGTTGTACCTTTTGCTGGCTCGTGGAAATCATGTCAAATGCAAAATTTAGAATTATTCACTTTGCCATTTGACAAATTCAACATTGTCGAGTTTTGGGCCCTCTGCTCCGTATAAGTTTCAAAATGCTGCCCTTAGTGTAAAATGTTTGGACCCCTGGTGGGAAACTGAGACTGCTTCGCCTGAGATGTTCCACCGTCAATCACTCCACATCAAATGAATCGACAAAACAACTATTTCTCAAATTTAGAGCACAATAATTCCATGATCTCCTCAGTTTTAATACAGCTTTGTTCACGTATAAAGTTAGAAAACAACTTGTAGCTGCAGAAATATTGTGTTTGTTTGAAATCAAGGAAGCTAAATGAGATCTGAGGGGAAAGTTTAGGTTTAAAAACAATTGGTTAGAACTAATGTAAAGAAAATAAAAAAAAATTGGATCAAGGGGTCAACTTGTGGAATGGTCTTACAGATAAACTTAAGAGGAGTAATTATACTTTCCATTTTTGACAATACTATATCAAGAATATCAGAAGCAAATGTTATAGTGTATTTGTGAAATATGTTGTAAAATAAAAATCAAATGTATCTAAAAGGTTCTGGATGTGATGTAAAAAATGCCAACACCTTTTCTGTTGATTTTGTTCTATGCAAAGAAATGTATGCTCAAATAAACTTGTATCACAAATGCACAAAAGCTGAGTTACAGGTCAGATCTGTGGCGAGGCACAAAATAAGAATATGTGCATTTTTCGTCTGCGTCTTTGTTCCTTTAAATAACCTCACCGTGAACACAAGCATATACCAAACATGTAGGTCAGGTTGGACGCAAATACATATAAAATGAGGCGCGAAAGAGGAAGCAAGCATCAGACGCAGTGGAGAAAGATGCCAGGAAGAGGAAGTATGCACCGGTCAGGGGAACGGAAAACCCCAGTTGGCACCAGACGCATGAGCAACCCAAAGTTAGCCATACCATCTGAAAACTCTGTGTACTCAATGACCTCTGCAACGTCCATCTTGTCTACAGTTATGCCGTGTATATCTTATTTATTTTGTCAGACAAGTGAAGTGAACGAGAAGCATTTCCTGTAGGAGGCTGCCTGCCACTTTATGACATCAGCAGGTGGAACAGCGCGCGGACAGAGAAACAAAGTCTAAGACGTATAACTACAGGAGGTGGGGGTAATGTAACACTTGGATACCAACCGCCATAAAACACCACAGAAGAGGAAGAAAAACCGCAAAGGAAAAGCAACTCGAGGTACCGTATTTTCCGGATTATAAGTTGCACTGGAGTAGAAGTCGCACCAGGCAAAAAATGCATAATAGAGAAGAAAAAAACATATATAAGTTGCACTGGAGTATTAAATGCAGTTGCAAGCGTGAAAAAGAATTAAAAAATCACATATAAGTCGCTCCGGAGTACAAGTATATAAGTATAAATATAAGTATAAGTCGCACCCTGGCCAAAACTATGAAAAAGGTGCAACTTATAGTCCGGAAAATACGGTATTTTTCTGTAGGGAGTTTTCCAATACTGCTTCCTGTGTGATGTGAGAAATTGTTACATTTTGCCGCATGGACCTCATGGACGCTTTAGCTTGCTTTTGTTTTTTTTTGTATTATTATCAGTAGTAGTATTGCCTTTTCTCAACCAATTGATAATAACAAATAACAGTAATAAAAAAGCACACAGGGGTCTCATTTTGACCCTAAGAGCGTTTTTTGTTTTTTTAATCTGTTCAAGGGAAAATCTACTTTGCGCAAAAATACTACATGTACACAGATGAACGCTTCACATTTGTATTATTTCTGTGATCAGTGTGAAAACGTACCGCCAGTGCCTCTTTAGCGCCATTGCTCTGGGAAACTGGCAATGACACGTGGGCAAACCGAGTCTAGGGCAAAAGATGAGGATTCAAACCCATACCATGAATGAAAATAAGTCCAAATATTGACCAATAGCGATACTTGCATTGTTCATTCATGTGCAGTCTATGTGCTGTCGTGACACATATTCATGTGCAATTACTGTCGTGATCACATGCAATGGTATTTATGTATTTATTTATTTATTTGTCTATGGGAGTTTTTATTTATTTATAGGAGATCTTCTACTGAAAGTGTTTTTCAGACTTCCTATAAGTGATCTGTTCTTCTGTATCTACCTCTGTATCTACCTGCGTTGCACCAATGAAATTTCCCCATGTGGAACAATAAAGGAATATCTTATCTTATCTTTGTTTTGAAAGATACACTTTCACAGAGCCGAAATACAAGGATATACTGTGTGATATAAATAGGGGTTGATGTTATCCAAGTCTAGACAGCACATTGTTCTTTCCCCCCTTAGAATGTAAAGCTTGGTTTAATAGATTTAGTTTCTTTTAAGTGGACTTCAATTTTTGATTTTAAGGTTTGCACAGTGGTTAGTGACTTCAACTTAATTTTCCCGAGGGGCAGATTTTTTGGTGGGCCCAGGCCTTGGGTCACACATTAAAAAAAAACACAGTTTCAATAAATTGAGTTGATATAATAAAATACAGATGGATTAGGTTTTGGTGAGAAATAACATATAAAATACCAACATTGCTTTGCAAAATTGCCCATCCAGAACTGAACCAGAATTAAACTAGGACTAATTTAGAACCAACCAGATCTGAACCAGAATTAAACTAGGACTAATTTAGAACCAACCAGATCTGAACCAGAATTAAACTAGAATCAAAACCTAAAGTCGGTCTAAAGGCGAATTAAACAAGGACAAAACCAAGACCAAACCAGTTTGTGTTGTGGGCCGGATTAAATCCCTTGGAGGGCCTGATTTGGCCCCCAGGCCTTATGTTGAATAGCTCTTAGTGGGTTTCATCAAGGTGCTCTGCTTTGCCCAATCAGCACAAAACAAGGGTAAAAGATCCAGGATCAAAAAGAGTCTCTACACTACTGCTATTTACGATGCTAAATGTGCGAAGCGTAATACTTCTCTAAACACCAGCAAACATCAATTCAACCACCATTTGACACATTTTTCCACATTTCCACAGGAACTGCCCTAACTTTATGCCCAAGCAGTTTATTTCTGCTGTTCCTCAAATACACTGCACTCAAGATGATCATATACAAAACAAACCCAAATGGGAAAGTGAAACGTACAATCATTTGTGCGAAATGTGCTTTTGTACAATTAAAAAAACGACAATGAAATATTAACTGACATTTATGTGTTTCAGAACATATTTGTCAAGGTCTAAATTACAGAGTTGATTATTTACCGTATTTTCCGGACTATAAGTTGCACCTTTTTTCAAAGTTTTGGCCAGGGTGCGACTTATTTTTAACTTATATTTATACTTATTTACTTATACTGATACTCCAGAGCGACCTATATGTGATATTATTTGTTATTTTCACATAACAAACCACATTTCATACTCCAGTGTGACTTATACATGTTTTTTTCTTCTCTATTATGCATTTTTTGGCTTGTGCGACTTATACAGCATTCAAATCAAACATACCTTGTTTTGTAGCATTTGTAGTAATTTTTTCACCAATTAGCTGCTTTAAAATAGGAATAAAGTACAGGCACCGTGTCTAGTTAACAAATCCTAGTCCATCAAATAGGTCGCAACAGACAAAATTTACCAAATCATAATGTGATTTGCTCCATTCAAAGGGAGAGCCAGATAAGCCGGCTGAGTCAGTAGAACGCAGTCATAACCGTCCTTAAACTGTCGATGGAGCAAAGATTCAGTTTGGTGTTAAAAACCTGGCGTCTTCGTGGCAGGATACGGCAAACTATTTTGATTTGCATATACGAGTAATAGTGAGAAAGCGCGTGACTTTAATGGTAAAAGTGGACGTTTGGTGCATTGATAAGAAAATGTCATTAAAACGGATGCATTTAAAGGGACAGGGACACATTCCTGCCTGTTTGTGTAACTTAAAGTGCCTCTGACAGCTCGGACGACTCGTTGAACTAAAATGCAGTTAAGATAAATATATTTAAAATTTTGCTATTAAAAAATATATTAAAAACGTTGTCCCTGAATAGCTAACTTTCTAGGTTTATAACATCACTTCCTGTTTGCAATTGATGACATCACACTAGGAAATTATACAGGAAGCACTGAACAAAAGAACTCATCTTTTTATTTTTATTTACGAATAAGAATATATGAGAGCGACTTTATTTTGTTGAATTCATGTTTAGAGAGTCAAAAATATTTATATCTTGTGTAGATTATGCATAAACTTTGGCTGTGATGTCACTTCCTGCCATTTTCTACAGATTTTTCAACATTTTCTCCACAAATACCTGCTCGATTGGTGTAAAACTATTATTGATATGTGCAACAGGTATAAATACACGCAATAAAGTAAAAATTAGAAAATCACAAAAAACCTGTCATAGGCACTTTAACTGTATTGTACCAATCTTTTGACTTTGGGCGACTACCAAGAACCGTCGCAGGTACTATACTTATTTTAGGTCGATGAGGTAAACATATAGACAGGAACCGCCCACAGACACAGGCAGAACATGCACGCCAAATTGTACATATGTCACAATTTCAAATGTTAGTGTGACGATTATTGTGAGAATAAACATTGTGATGGCCTAAACGAGACTATAACTCATCTTGTTTTAACACATTGCCTTCCGCTCCTCAAAATGTGACTTGCTTTATGAACTCAAACTTTCTGAATGATCAATTGGACATAAATAAGATAAAAGATAAACCACTTTACATTTACGTTTGCTTTTTTGATGAAAGGGTGAGCAGAAAGGACTTAATTCTGCTTCTAACATTGTCACATTTCTTTTAATTGAACAAAAAAGACCAAATTTAGTTCAAGAATTGTCACTTTTCTACGAATATAATTGTCACTTTTCTATGAAAATATATTTCTTTTATAAACAAATATTTTTTCTTTGTCTTTATTATATTGTGACCTAAATAATCACAATTATCATTTTTTTTTTTTTTTTTTTATATTTTTCAGCAATCTTATGTTTTCTTCCCCTTTTTCACCTTGTACTTAACAGTTATTACGATAAACATTTGCAATAAAGTAACATACAAAATGACATTGTAAACAGACAACCCAACTTTATTTTTCATACTAATAATGATATATTTAATGTCTTTCTCAAATGCAGTTATTCTTTGATTTATTTGTCAAGATCCACCTAAAGATAAAATACTTCCCAGATTGTAGAGCAAGGACCAGTACTAAACATTCAATCTTTCTCACAATACAACCACCAACCTTAGTTTGGAAAAAGAAAAAAAAGTTCTTATTGCTTGGGCTGAAACCAGCTAAGTCAATTAATTGCGACTAACTCATTTAGTAATAACACAAATCAGTATTTTCTGAACTATATCCAGACTCCAAAACATGCCAAGCGCTGAGGAAAACATTGTATGGCCCAGACAGAGCAAGAATTACACAAAAATGTCACAGGAAACACTTGAATTTAGTGTTTTTGATCAAAACTGTGGTTGTTTAGTTGTTTAGTTGTTGTTCTTTTTCATATGGGCAAAATTTAGTGCAAAAACTCTCATATTCACCAAACTTTTCAACTCTAAACAACCGACCGCTTCATCAAAAGAAAAAAACAATCGATTAATCTAGCTAAATAATATAATACTTAGATACAGCTCTATGTATTACTCATGTTTTTACCAGGTTAATTTACATATTTTTCTCATTGTAAAACACATTTAAAAATATCGTATTTTCCGGACTATAAGTCGTACCTTTTTTTCATAGTTTTGGTCGGGGTGCGACTTATACTCCAGAGCGACTTATATGTGATATTATTTGTTATTTTCACACTGACAACCACAAGAGGGCGCTCTAGGCTCTAAGTGACGCAGAAGAAGAATCTGCACTTCCTCTTCCTCTGGAGTTTGTGGAGTTGTTAAGAAGTGACACAGAGGAAGAAGAATTCAATGGATTTAATGATTTTGTGATAAATTTCCCCCCAAAATGCGACTGATATATGTTTTTTTCTTCTCTATTATGCATTTTTTGGCTGGTGCGACTTATAGTTCGGAGAATACGGTGAATATAATTTGGATGCCCGGCCCGGTTTAAGTCTATGCATTGAGTAAAGTCATGATATTATTTGAATGGAGGATGGAAGCAGATAAATGAGGCTCAAAACAGCAGCTGTTCTTCTTAGTTAAACTATGGCAACTATAAACCAGTTCCAAACACGGTCTTCTCAGGGTTAAACCAGAACTTACCAAGATCTAACCTTCACTAAATCAGGTCAGACCGAACTTACCGGGCCTAAACCAGGACCAAACCAGGACCAAACCAGCTTAAACCTTAACCAGGCCAGAACTAAATCAGAAATAAACCAGGACTTAAGCATGTTTTTTGGAAACCATTATAGTCCTGATGTGGTCTTATTTAGATTTAAACAAACTCTAACCAAGGAGTATAGCCAAACAAGGACAAAAAAGGTCAGACTAGAAGTAAACTAGGTCCAAACTAGGACTAAAGCTGGACTAAATAAACTGAACCAGGGTCAACATAAACAAAACTTAAAGGAGACGTATTACGCTTTTTTTCTAAGTGTTGAAATATCACATAATTCAATTGTTATTGCTCCATTGTTCATCTAATACGACTTAGTAATAGAAACAGTCCCATTCACTTCCTGTTCAAAACAACAGAACTGATAAGCTCCGCCTCTTCTTCATCGTGACATTTTACCGTAACCGGCAGCAGATTGTCATTGACATGTTTCTATTTTTGAAAAGTGGCAAAATACGTGACATTTTAGAACTCAATATGCTGGCTAGCTAGTACAGGGATGTGGGCGGGGCTAGGGGGTAGGTGAAAACAGGAAGCACTCGAGCCTCGCTGTCGGACAACACGGGATTAGTCGCTCGCGCGTGACTTAATCAGAATACAACTTTGAGTACAATATAGATGAGCGAACGCCGTTAAAAGCTCATAAAAGTTGATTTCGCACAATATTTCCCCTTTAAACGAAAAAACGTGAGCTACGTAGAGGAGGAGGGAAGGAAAGGAAATGAAACGAGGAATGAAGGAGGTAAGAAGGGAGGGGAAGGAGGGAGAGGAGGGAAGGAGGGAGAGGAGGGAAGGTGCTATGGAAGGAAAGGAAACAAGGAATGAAGGAGGTAGGAAGGGAGGGGAAGGAGGGAGAGGAGGGAAGGAGGGAAGGTGCTATGGAAGGAAAGGAAACAAGGAATGAAGGAGGTAGGAAGGGAGGGGAAGGAGGGAAGGAGGGAAGGTGCTATGGAAGGAAAGGAAACAAGGAATGAAGGATGTAGGAAGGGAGGGGAAGGAGGGAGAGTAGGGAAGGAGGGAAGGTGCTATGGAAGGAAAGGAAACGAGGAATGAAGGAGGTAGGAAGGGAGGGGAAGGAGGGAGAGTAGGGAAGGAGGGAAGGTGCTATGGAAGGAAAGGAAACGAGGAATGAAGGAGGTAGGAAGGGAGGGGAAGGAGGGAGAGTAGGGAAGGAGGGATTAAGGGAGAGGAGGGAAGGAGGGAGAGGAGGGAAGGAGGGAGGGAGGGAGGAAGGTAGAGGAGGGAAGGAGGGAGGGAGAGGAAGGAAAGGAGGGAGAGGAGGGAAGGAGGGAGGAAGGGGGAAGGAGGGAGGAAGGGGAAGGGAGGGAAGGAGGGAGAGGAGGGAAGGAGGGAGGGAGGAAGGGAAGGAGGGAGAGGAGGGAAGTAGGGAGAGGAGGGAAGGCGGGAGGAAGGGAAGGAGGGAAGGAGGAAGGGAAGGAGGGAGGAAGGGAAGGAGGGAGGAAGAGAAGGAGGGAGGAAGGGAAGGAGGGAGGGAAGGAGAGAAGGAGGGAGGTAAGGAGGTATCGCGGAGAGAGACCGACCTCTTTTACACCGGAGCGAAGGGGAAAAGCCCCGCCGCCGCCTGCAGCTCGAGCCGCGGCCACGGCACCACCCGCGACACCGCCGAGGTCTCGCGCGTCCTTGTCCCGTCTTTCCGGCCAAAACAACCAAAAACAACCAAACTCCCAAACCCCCCGAACACATACTCACAATTTCGGCATGAAGAAGGTCTGGGGGGTGGTATCCGCCGCTGCGTTTTCGGAGGCACATCCGTATTGCGAGCCGCTTCTTTTCTTTTCTTTTCCGTCGCTTCCCGGTCCTTTACCGCGCCGCGCGTTTGTTCCAAACGTAACGTTGTTGTTGTTGGGTTTTTTATGTTTTCTTTTCTTGTTGTTGTTGTTTTGTTACGCGTTGTTCGCCTTTCGTTTTTGACCGGGCAGAACGAGTGTCCGTGAAACCGCCTCCTCCCCCGCGTCTTCCGCTGCCGCCGCCGCCGCCGCTCGGGGTTTGTTTCCCGCACACACACACCGGAGCGCGGAGAGAGAGCCTGCCCGCGATCACCGCCCTGCCGCTGCCGCTGCCGCTGCCGCTGCCGCGCTCGCTGCCCGGCGGCTCTGCGCATGCGTCCCAGCCCAGGATCACGTTCATTCACGTCTTACGCGGCTCCGCTGTTTCGCGGAGAATGACCGTAAAGCTAGCTTTTCATCGAATTGAAGGGATACGTAATAATACTGAGAATAACAGGACTGTGAGGTTTTGTTGTTGTTGTCGTGTAGTCGATTATTCAGTCGGTGGTGTATTAGTTGACCAATTATTACAGTTATTATTATATTTAAATTATATATATATATATATATATATATATATATATATATATATATGTTTTTAATATGAGTGATACGTAAGAATAATAATAGGACTGTGATTTTTTTTTGTTTTTTTGTCGTGTAGTTGATTATTCGCTCGATGGTGTATTAGTTGACCAATTATTAAAGTTATTATTATATATTTATTTATACGTATTTTTTTTTAATATGTACGAATAATAATAGGACTGTGATGATTTTTTTTTTTTGGTCGTGTAGTCGATTATTCGGTCGGTGGTGTATTAGTTGACCAATTATTATAGTTATTATTATATTTTAAATTATTATATTTTTTTAATATGAGTGGTACGTAATAATAATAATAGGACTGTGATTTTTTTTGTCATCTAGTCGATTATTCGGTCGATGGTTTATTAGTTGATCAATTATTATTATTATTTTTATATATTTTTTTTTTAATATGAGGGATACACAATAATAATAATAGGACTGTATTTTATTTTTTTGTCATGTAGTCGATTATTCGGTCGATGGTGTATTAGTCGACCAATTATCTTTATTTATTTATTATTATTTATTTATTTTTATGGATTTATATGCACGATAGGCTTACAGTGATTTAGCTGGAGTTTTGGGTGTGACTAGAGTTTTATTCGACTCTTCACCTAAGAATATGCCGTTTATTACATTTGTTTTAGCTGAAGATCCTGTTCCTTTTGAGTCAATTATAATGTAGTCTTCAGTGAGAACAAGAATGTCTTTACTCGATCACAGCTCTAAATGATACTGCTACCAGCAATATACTATTATATAATTGCCCTAATAATAGTAATAGGTGGCTAACAAAAACAAAATAGTGGGAATAACAAAGCGTATACAGGTCTATGAATTGCTTTTCTGTCGTACAATGTAATGTATGTTTCTATTTTTTAATCATAGTTTATATTCTAATACTGTTGTTTATTGTTTTACGTTGCGTCCTTTCACTAAAACGAATTCTTTGTTTGAAAATGCAATAAAACCTATTCTGATTCTTGACATGCACGGGTAAATAACCATAAAAAAAGTGTTTTTTAAAAGCATCACAGCATCATTGATGATGAATACATTTGATTGTGTTTTGCCATAACAAAATAACACATTTAGCTCTAATTTAACCTGAAATAGTCTTTACTGTCGAGACCTTAAGTTTTGTTTTATGTTCTTTAGTCTAGAAATGTAAAGAGCAGACTAAGTGCATCAAGGACAGTGGAGGCAAAGCAGATGAAGTGTCTTGCCCAAGGACACATAAGCAATGGTGGGAGAGGAACTGACAGCCTTTGAGTTTGTCTCTTTAGGCAGTTTTACATTAACATCAAAGCAAAAAAAGAAATAAAGTAAAGTAAAATAAATGAAAACATGAAAAATATGTTAGTAACCCCACAAAGTTGGCCATTTTCAGCCGGATTTTTGTAATATTTATGAAATATGGAAAATTTGATCAAAACAAAATACTACACAAAAACAGAAAATGTATGTACTGTTTATGCCTACAGTAAGCAGTGGGGGGCGCCATTTACCAGGCATAGATGGAGGTAAGGGGGGGAGGGGGTGAGGAGCACTGCAGCGCAAACAAAGCTGTGACTTGTTTCAGAGCAGATTTAATGGTTATGGACAATATGGAGACAGTTATCCTCTATGACTTCTGTATGCTTTGAAATGACCTCCATTTTGGATCAACTGTTCAAATAAAACAAACACAAGAGTTACAAATAGGAAAAAATAGCGCTGCATTTGGAACACTAGAAACAATTGTGCAATATTTTCTTTCCAGGAACCATGTAAAGGCTAAAAATCAACCTTTATTTTTATTTATGTATTCACACCATAGCTAATATTACCTTTAGATACTGTGTCCTCCGCGTACAAATCACCACATCTGCAGAACATTTCACATTCGTTATCAAATTTACCTTCTAGTTCCTCATTTGCAATAACATAAGAAGGAATATTTCTACTACAGGCATTGTATTTGATCTTATTTTTATTATGATTATTTTATTTTTCTTAATTTTGAGCCAGCCACACATGAGATTATGCTACAAAACTATTCTGTCTATTTCATTCCGGCAAGACAAAACTGACAATGACATTATATTCTTCTCCAACTTGTTGAATTTTTGTACTGTCATTATTCTTTTGGCCGCTAGGGGTCACTAAAGCTGCGCATCAGGCTTTTCATACTTATGGGCATCTATTGACCGCCGCTTGCTTCGTATGTTCCATCTAATAGAAGTCCTTGTAAACCTTTTTAGCTCTCACATTGTTCCTCAGACTGCGATAACCTCCTCCAGTGCGTCAGAACACACGTAGAGTGCTCATGAAGGGACGTGCACAGTTTTACAAATCAACAAGGAGAGAATGTTGCTCCCTCGCTCTCGTCTGTCGCTAGAACTAGGGCACAGGGCGCACACTAGTTCTTTCTAAGTATCAAGCATAATCTGACTTCATTTTTTCAATCTACCATGCCAAAGGTCATTTTAAGTTATATGGAAAAGGGCCTTTTTGGAGGTAGAACATCTGACGCTCAAAATGTGCACAACCCTGACCATAGGCTCATGGTGGAACTAGGGTGGAACCACTGCAATGGGAACTGCGCTGGGAACTGCGCTGGGAACTGCGCTGGGACCGCTGTATATCGCTTGTCCGCGCTCCGTGTGACTTTGCGCTTCGCCGCGTCTAGAGTCACTTCCTCATTAGACTCATTTCTCCGTGACGGATGATGGAGGCCACAGTGCTCAGAGGAACCTTCAGTGCTGCAGACATGGTTCTGTCCCTTCCCAGATCTGTGCCTCGATAGAATCCTGTCTCGGAGGTCCACAGACAGTTCCTTGGACTTTATGTCTTGGTTTGTCTCTGACATCGATGTTAACTGTGGGACCTTATATAGACCGGTGTGTGCTTTTCAAAATCATGTCCAATCACCTGAAGTCGTCTCCAATCGAGTTGTAGAAGCGTCTCAAGGACGATCAGTGGGAAAAGATCGCAAGCCCCCTGTTTATATATCCAATCCAATATTATATATATGTACACATAGTAGGTGTTTACATACATGAGTATCTGTTCTATTTTTATTCTATCTTTTACTAAATTAAATCGCTTGTTTCAGCACATGGTGGAGATAAGAAAATATTATAATATTGAACTGCAGCTCAATCACTTTTGTTTGCTTTTTTGTTTACAGCTGTTTTTATTTCTTTCTTTCTTTCTTTCTTTATATTTTAGAACATGCAGCGAGATCATAAAGCACAGAATATGACCAAAGAGCATTAAACACTACAAAAAAAGAACACAAAGCAGAACAGAACAATCATCGAAAACAAAAACACGACACACAAAAAGTCCAAAGTCAAAGTCAATTTGTTCATTTCCAAATTAAGTCATATTGTGATTTTAATTTTTTTTCCCATCTTCCGTATTTCAGTCCAGTCCTTGTGTGGGGGTGCAGTGTTCTCCTTTTTTTTTAATTAATCAATTTATGGTATTTTTGATGATTTGAAGCTATTGTGAAGACCTTCCCCATTCAAATAAAACATAATTGTGCTTTGTTGCCATGTCAAATCCTTCAAATCAAGAAGGAAAATATATGCCTGAAACCCATAAATATTTATCCATTTTAGACCAAAGCAACAATATTTATTCCTCTACTATTATCGTCGTATTATTGCCTCAGATTGTTCTACTTTTCTTGTGTACTTTATGTTTTAATTACATTTGAATCAAAAAGAGCCTATTGTTTAAAAATTAACGTAATATTATTACTCGTTATTTTCACACTGACAACTACATTTCACGTGTTGATTATTTTCACACTGACAACCACAAGAGGACGCTCTAGGCTCTAAGCCAGGGGTCCCCAACCACCGGGCCGGGGACCGGTACCGGTCCACAACGCGTTTGCTACCGGGCAACTGGAAATAATCTCTCAGTGACGCATCTTCTCACGTAACTTTGGCCTGTCACTCATGACACTAATAAGCTCGTCTGTGGATATATCATGAAAACCCTTACAGGAAATTGCCACTGAAGTCCATTAAATATAATGAAGTATATTATTATATCTCTGCTCTTGTCCTGCGTGAGAACATCACTGACACGTCCATTATACGTGATACGTCATCGCGGATGTGTCGCATTAAACGCGCTGCTCAAAAGTAGAACCACAAGCTCGCGAAAATGAGTGAAAAACAAAATTCTTAGAGAGCATTTTTGCAAAGGGAAAAGGCCAAGTGAGGAGCAGACGAGGAGCAGACGAGGGGCCAGCATTCTGCAACTGCTACGTGATCACCTGTTTTTACTTTTACAAGAGTTTGAGCGTTACTTCCCGCGCCGTGACGGCAACAAGACAAAACTACAGAAGACTGGATTCAAAGACAGAGAAGAAGAATCTGCACTTCCTCTTCCTCTGGAGTTTGTGGAGTTGTTTAGAAGTGACACAGAGGAAGAAGAATTCAATGGATTTAGTGATTTGGGGTAAAACTGATGCTTTGCTAAACCTGTTAGCATGTTCTTTATGCTATAGTTCTCTGAATAACTGTTCATATGTTACGTTAACATACCAGACACTTACCACAGTTCTGTCTGTGCCTCATGTAGCTGAAGGTGTTAGCATACGTACACCTATTCACCATGTTGAGTGACTGGGGTTAAAGGTTAGGCTCAGTCTCCAGGATGTGAATGTAAGTCACTGTAATGTCCCTCAGTGGAAAAGCGCGTCTGTGTGCAGCTTATTGTAACCGTCTTCACCTTAGAGCGCCGTGGAAAGAGGATTAGTCTGTTCAGCTCATTTCATCTGTCTCCTGGCCTCACCTCATTCACTTATTACAGGGATCATTTCTACAACAACATTACACAGCTCAAAAACCCCAAAGACACGAGTAAGAATAATGGACTGATGGACGGGATTGATTGTTTATCTATAACTCTAACAGATTTTAATATGAAACGTAAATTTAAAAAAAGAATGAAACTTAATTGTGGTACTTGTAGATCCTTATTTTACTTTTTGTTCATAGTAAACCTCAATATTGATAGCTTTGTAATAGAATCAGCTCCATTGTTCATAACTGCAGAAGTGATAAGCCCCGCCTCTTCATAGTAATATTTCACTGTAACAAGCAGCGGATTGTCATTTACATGGCTTTGTTTTTGAAAAGTGAAAAGAAGTGGCTACGTGACAAATTAAATCCCTACATGTGTCACTCATAATCTTCATTTTTTCAAACAATCACAACTACTGTAAGTGCAGAGATGTGGGAGGGGCTAGGTCAGGGGTGGGCAAACTTTTTGACTCGAGGGCCACATTGGGTTCTAAAATTTGACCGGGGGGCCGGGCCAGGAAAATATGGTGTTTGTGTGAACTAATTACTATAAATTACACGCAAGATTTGACCTGTAACTTGTAACAAAGCAACAAATGCAAGGCTCAATGTACAAATTGTCCTGCTTTAGACCTGCTTTAGAACAAATCACAGCTGTCTCTAGTGTCCCCTCTGTCTCTAGTGTCCCCTCTGTCGCTAGTGTCCCCTCTGTCCTTGATGACTCTGTGTGGCTGATTTACCTGCGTCTTCACATCTGGATCATCTGATCCCGAGCGCGTACTCATCGAGTGAGTGTTACGTTGTGACATGAGATATTTACACAGAAATTGGTCCAGATGATGATGCACATGTGTCTTTTGACTCGTGAATCAGGTCTGGCCAAGAAAGTTTCATTTGCACAATAGTGACACGGCACAGTCTTCTGAATGCGCCCGCGGTCCGCTCTGCGGGACTAATAAGACTAATTTCTCAGTGAATATGATTCTGATTGTAATAAAACACACAGCGTTTTGAAACTAAAAATATAGAGAACACGACGTGTCCCCTGGACAGTGCTTCTACTGTCCACAAGCGTCTTCTACAGTGTGTCAAACTCTGGCGCTTCCTGCTTGATTGCCCCCGGTGGCCGTTTGTGGTGAATTTTATTTTCCAAGATGTTCTTGTGTGCGCGCACTATGTGCGAGCAGTGCGCAATTGCGCAGGCGTGCAGTTTAGAGGGAACAGTGCCATCTCTTGGGGAAATGTGGGCATCGTGAATTCGAATCCCAACTCCGAAATTTGCTGCATGCCCTTCTTTCTTTCTCATTCCATCTACTGTCTAATAAAGCCTACAGACATTTTTTTTTTTTTTAAATTATATTTTAAAATTACTTGAACAAGCTTGGCGGGCCGGATTGAAAGGCCCAATGGGCCGGATGTGGCCCGCGGGCCGTAGTTTGCCCACCCCTGGGCTAGGTTATTGTAGTGCCATTTAGAGCGGGTGGTACTCGGTAAGACTTTGGTAAAACTTGGTGTAAAAAGTTTCAGAAAATACCTTACACAAGATATTTTTCTATTTATACTTTTCAAAACGAGCAGATTCAATAAATAAGTGGTCCTCCATAACTTCAAACAACATCTATCGGCGTAACAAAATTATACATACATAAATAAATAACCCTTTGACTTCAATTTCTTCTTACCAAAGACTTAATTTAATTAATTTATTAATTTATTAATTTTATTTATTTTATTTATTTTGTTTATTTTATTCAATTTCTTCTTACCAAAGACTTAATTTAATTTACAATTTTTGTAAATCTAGCCATGTAATTGTAATCAGCCACATCTAGTACTGATCCCAGTAAGTTTCAATCGTCCCAATGCAGCTGGTCTCACATTGCTCTGTGGACTTTGCATGTTCTACCTGTGTATGTATCCTCCAAGTGAAGAATATGTTTGGCCCTGGTTAGCAACAGGGTCTTCTCTCGCTAGGACGTAGGGTCTCCTCTCACTAGGACGTAGGGTGTCCTCTCACTAGGACGTAGGGTCTTCTCTCACTAGGACGTAGGGTCTCCTCTCACTAGGACGTAGGGTCTCCTCTCACTAGGACGTAAGGTCTCCTCTCACTAGGACATAGAGTCTTCTCTCGCTAGGACGTAGGGTCTCCTCTCGCTAGGACGTAGGGTCTTCTCTCGCTAGGATGTAGGGTCTCCTCTCGCTAGGACGTAGGGTCTTCTCTCGCTAGGACGTAGGGTCTCCTCTCACTAGGACGTAGGGTGTCCTCTCACTAGGACGTAGGGTCTCCTCTCACTAGGACGTAGGGTCTTCTCTCACTAGGACGTAGGGTCTCCTCTCACTAGGACGTAGGGTCTTCTCTCACTAGGACGTAGGGTCTTCTCTCACTAGGACGTAGGGTCTCCTCTCACTAGGACGTAGGGTCTTCTCTCACTAGGACGTAGGGTCTCCTCTCACTAGGACGTAGGGTGTCCTCTCACTAGGACGTAGGGTCTTCTCTCACTAGGACGTAGGGTCTCCTCTCACTAGGACGTAGGGTCTCCTCTCACTAGGACGTAAGGTCTCCTCTCACTAGGACATAGAGTCTTCTCTCGCTAGGACGTAGGGTCTCCTCTCGCTAGGACGTAGGGTCTTCTCTCGCTAGGATGTAGGGTCTCCTCTCGCTAGGACGTAGGGTCTTCTCTCGCTAGGACGTAGGGTCTCCTCTCGCTAGGACGTAGAGTCTTCTCTCACTAGGACGTAGGGTCTCCTCTCACTAGGACGTAGGGTGTCCTCTCACTAGGACGTAGGGTCTTCTCTCACTAGGACGTAGGGTCTCCTCTCACTAGGACGTAGGGTCTCCTCTCACTAGGACGTAAGGTCTCCTCTCACTAGGACGTAGAGTCTTCTCTCGCTAGGACGTAGGGTCTTCTCTCGCTAGGACGTAGGGTCTCCTCTCGCTAGGACGTAGAGTCTTCTCTCGCTAGGGTGTAGGGTCTTCTCTCGCTAGGACGTAGGGTCTCCTCTCATTAGGATGTAGGGTCTCCTCTCACTAGAACGTAGGGTCTTCTCTCACTAGGACGTAGGGTCTTCTCTCGCTAGGACGTAGGGTCTTCTCTCGCTAGGACGTAGGGTCTTCTCTCGCTAGGACATAGGGTCTTCTCTCACTAGGACGGTCTTCTCGCGCTAGGACGAAGGGTCTCCTCTCACTAGGACGTAGGGTGTTCTCTCACTAGGATGTAGGGTCTTCTCTCACTAGGATGTAGGGTCTTCTCTCGCTAGGACGTAGGGTCTCCTCTCGCTAGGACGTAGGGTCTTCTCTCACTAGGACGTAGGGTCTTCTCTCACTAGGACGTAGGGTCTCCTCTCACTAGGACGTAGGGTCTTCTCTCACTAGGACGTAGGGTCTTCTCTCACTAGGATGTAGGGTCTTCTCTCACTAGGACGTAGGGTCTTCTCTCGCTAGGACGTAGGGTCTTCTCTCGCTAGGACGTAGGGTCTTCTCTCACTAGGACGTAGGGTCTTCTCTCACTAGGACATAGGGTCTCCTCTCACTAGGACGTAGGGTCTCCTCTCACTAGGACGTAGGGTGTCCTCTCACTAGGACGTAGGGTCTTCTCTCACTAGGACGTAGGGTCTTCTCTCGCTAGGACGTAGGGTCTTCTCTCGCTAGGACGTAGGGTCTTCTCTCACTAGGACGTAGGGTCTTCTCTCGCTAGGACGTAGGGTCTTCTCTCACTAGGACGTAGGGTCTTCTCTCACTAGGACGTAGGGTCTTCTCTCACTAGGATGTAGGGTCTTCTCTCACTAGGACGTAGGGTCTTCTCTCGCTAGGACGTAGGGTCTTCTCTCGCTAGGACGTAGGGTCTTCTCTCACTAGGACGTAGGGTCTTCTCTCACTAGGACGTAGGGTCTCCTCTCACTAGGACGTAGGGTCTTCTCTCGCTAGGACGTAGGGTCTCCTCTCACTAGGACGTAGGGTGTCCTCTCACTAGGACGTAGGGTCTTCTCTCACTAGGACGTAGGGTCTTCTCTCACTAGGACGTAGGGTCTTCTCTCACTAGGATGTAGGGTCTCCTCTCACTAGGACATAGGGTGTCCTCTCACTAGGAATTAGGGTCTTCTCTCACTAGGACGTAGGGTCTTCTCTCACTAGGATGTAGGGTCTTCTCTCACTAGGACGTAGGGTCTTCTCTCACTAGGACGTAGGGTCTTCTCTCACTAGGACGTAGGGTCTTCTCTCGCTAGGACGTAGGGTCTCCTCTCACTAGGACGTAGGGTGTCCTCTCACTAGGACGTAGGGTCTTCTCTCACTAGGACGTAGGGTCTTCTCTCACTAGGATGTAGGGTCTTCTCTCACTAGGATGTAGGGTCTTCTCTCACTAGGACGTAGGGTCTTCTCTCACTAGGATGTAGGGTCTTCTCTCACTAGGACGTAGGGTCTTCTCTCGCTAGGACGTAGGGTCTCCTCTCACTAGGACGTAGGGTGTCCTCTCACTAGGACGTAGGGTCTTCTCTCACTAGGATGTAGGGTCTTCTCTCGCTAGGATGTAGGGTCTCCTCTCACTAGGACATAGGGTGTCCTCTCACTAGGAATTAGGGTCTTCTCTCACTAGGACGTAGGGTCTTCTCTCACTAGGATGTAGGGTCTTCTCTCACTAGGACGTAGGGTCTTCTCTCACTAGGACGTAGGGTCTTCTCTCACTAGGACGTAGGGTCTTCTCTCGCTAGGACGTAGGGTCTCCTCTCACTAGGACGTAGGGTGTCCTCTCACTAGGACGTAGGGTCTTCTCTCACTAGGACGTAGGGTCTTCTCTCACTAGGATGTAGGGTCTTCTCTCACTAGGATGTAGGGTCTTCTCTCACTAGGACGTAGGGTCTTCTCTCACTAGGATGTAGGGTCTTCTCTCACTAGGACGTAGGGTCTTCTCTCGCTAGGACGTAGGGTCTCCTCTCACTAGGACGTAGGGTGTCCTCTCACTAGGACGTAGGGTCTTCTCTCACTAGGATGTAGGGTCTTCTCTCACTAGGATGTAGGGTCTTCTCTCACTAGGACGTAGGGTCTTCTCTCACTAGGATGTAGGGTCTGTAGGGTCTTCTCTCACTAGGATGTAGGGTCTTCTCTCACTAGGACGTAGGGTCTTCTCTCACTAGGACGTAGGGTCTTCTCTCGCTAGGACGTAGGGTCTCCTCTCACTAGGACGTAGGGTGTCCTCTCACTAGGACGTAGGGTCTTCTCTCACTAGGACGTAGGGTCTTCTCTCACTAGGACGTTGAACCATGCCAGAGAAACTACTGTCTGTCCGGTCAAGGTTGTTCCCAAGTGGTTCTCGTCCTTGTCCTTTCGCTCACTCTGATAACACACATCTATTTATTTATTTTTCTATTTATTAATCAAATTATTTGTTTATTCATCCACCCATCTATTTTTTATTTTTTTTTTAATTTATTCATTCATCTAATAATGTATTTTGTATTAATTTATTCATCAGGTTATATCACATGACCTTTATCATTATCATTCATACCTTGTGATTTCATGAAGCTTTTTTTTTTAGACAATGTGAATTTAGCCAATTGAGTATTTCACAGGTTTTTATCCTTGTGAACAACTGTAAGCTCTTGATGGTTTCTTCTCACAATAATCATAACTAAACATGTTGTATTGTATGTATATATCATATTACAACATCCCTACATTGGATCTCAATTACTGGTCCTTGACTCGTACCATCCAGCGCTTGCGTTGAGCCTTTCATTAACTCGTTTACCAAAATTGTCAGTCATTTTGCGCGGACGGCAGGTTGCATGCACTCGTCTGGCCCCCGCATGTGTTTGATGGAGTGGTTTTGGACAGGACAGGCTGAGGGGAATGCTAAACATGCCGGTGATAAGGTCCGGGAGAGCTGCACAGGAGATGGGACGAGCGGGGGGCAGAGGAGAGAGCGGTTGAAGAGGACTTGAATGCAAATATACCTGCTGTCGATTCAACACGCCAGCTGAGCTTTTGTGTTTTCAGCTGCCTGGGCTTTGGAGGGTGGACTCGATAAAAATGGGGAAATTGTGTTAATTTTCTTTATTCACTTTGGTCGTTGTGTGTCCACGTTACACCGATGCGTGCTCATTCTGGCCGTGGACTCAAAAGTGTCAAGTCAAAGTTAAACAGTGGATTGCATGGCTGTTGTTGATCAGTTCAACATTCTACTGAACTGTTGTTGTGTGTGAATAGGGTAACCAGATTTTCACAATAAAACAACGGGACACACACGGGTGGGGAGTAATGATAAAACTGTAAAAAGTGCGGGTTAATTAAGTACTGCATTTTCCGGACTATGAGTATGACCTTTTTTCATTGTTTTGGCCGGGGTGCAACTTATATTTATACTTATATACTTATACTTATACTCCGGAGCGACTTGTATGTGATATTATTTGTTATTTTCACACTTGCATTTCATACTCCAGTGCGACTTATATATGTTTTTTTCTTCTCTGTTATGCATTTTTTGGCTGGTGCGACTTATACTCCGGTGCGACTTATAGTACGGAAAATGTTTATGCACACTTGTGAGTCAATAGAGAGACTTCTATCAGTCAATAAGAGGTTTGTGTTCTGGTTATCTTAAAGCCAGATTTTCTCTATTTTGGCTAAAGAAACAACAGTATATTCCCCTCTTTGCTGTAGGCAGGTATCAAAGGGGTCAAAACCCGGGACAAACTGAGACATGTCTTGTATTAAACTGGGACAAATCAGCGGTTTTAGATACATCTGCAGGGACATGGGACACAGGGCTCAAAACTGGGTCTGTCCCGGGTAAATGGGGACATCTGGTTACCCTTTTGAAGCCTGGTTGTTTTGGGTAAATTCCTCGGTGAAGGCGCACAAAAAGGTGTTATCATGGGAGGTATAATCCGGCCTGGTGCCCTTTAATACTGCAGGTATATACTGGTCTTAGCCACAATATACCGGAGTATAATTGAGCCTAGGCCTTTCACTCCGGGTATATTCCAGGAAAGGGCCTGTCACACGGGGGCAGCGCTTTGGAACGCTTCAGAATGCTTGTGCGGTGTGTTTTGGCCCTCAATCTCCTTAATCATGACATGGATGGCACTTTGGACCGTATTTATTGACAACACTCCAGTCAGATGACGAACGTGATCTTGAACTAAATTACTCCTTTTTGTGATCGCAGGGGAGCGCCGAAAATCAAGGCCTTGGCTTTACACCATCAATGTATGACACATCTTCCATGTCCTTCTTTTCAGAACAGCTGCAAACTGTGGTGAGCCGTGTGATCAGGCTGAGTCCCGGCTTCAGCTTCAGACTGTGCTTTTGCTCATCCTATGGTGTGGTCTATAGTGTGTTATTGTCTTGATTGCACATGGTGTTGAATTTAGGACATTTCCTATGTTTGCATGCGCTGTGACCTCTGAACCTGAACAAGAGCGTGCAATCCCACTCTTGTTCAGGTTGTGCCTTCTAAAGACCACCTGTCTGGCCTTTTCCACCTCAACTGCTTGATATGCTACATAACTTTCTGTAGGTCAAAAGTCTCCTGCATAAATCCATGGAAGTAGAAAGTTAAAACCAAATATATTCTGTATTCAGGAATATTCTCCATGCAGATAGATACAACACGTTCCCATACCGTGGAATGTTATGGGTCCAAGGTGATGTCACGCGCGATGCCGTCTGCTTAATGCACCAACAAGTCTCAAAAACAAACGATTCCTCTTCTGTATCATCCCTAAAGACCCCGTTTGTCCAGACATGTATTATTGTGGTCAGGAGGAACCAGTGGACATACAGAAATACCTCCAGACTGAGGCTGAGCTGTTTGTTTCAGGTAGTTAGCAGCTGGTTAATGTTAGTTTATGTATTATTGTGCGGCTACATGCTAATTAACGTTAGCCTACTTGCAGACAGTTTTAATTAGGATCAGACACAAAGTTCGTGCTCTTGAAAGCTTTGAGGGCGTGTCCGGTGCAGAGAGTGTGCCCGGTGCAGAGGGCGTGTCCGGTGCAGAGGGCGTGTCCGGTACAGAGGGCGTGTCCAGGGCAGAAGGCGTGTCCAGTACAGAGGACGTGTCCGGGGCAGAGAGTGTGTCCGGTGCAGAGAGTGTGTCCGGTACAGAGGGCATGTCCGGGGCAGAGGGCGTGTCCGGTGCAGAGGGCGTGTTCGGTGCAGAGGGCGTGTCCGGGGCAGAGGGCGTGTGGACGAGGAAGAGCAGATGTAAGATACAGATCAAAACCCAGAACTTCTGTCTTCTCGAAGTATCAACCTTTTCATTTTCAGTTGGTGTTTTTCGTGATCGAACAGCGGAGAAAGGCAAAAACGTGTGACGTCTTCAACATGCCAGTGACAAGAAACGAGTCACATGACAGAAACCCGAGGGTCGAGTGGAGATGCAAGCCCGCTCACAATAAGGACACAATATTTAGTGCAATAAAACAACAAAACATGCTTTTCTTGTAGTCTATTTCCTGGCTAAATGTTCCATTCAGACGTTTAAGGGGGTCAGGAGGATGGCATTTGGACATTTGGGTCATATTTGAATGTTTTTACGATACAAAAATGGGTTGCATTTTATTTAATTGATATCTATGTTAAATAGTTTGTCTGTTTCTAACCTAATCCCAAACCATATGTACTTTTAAAGTTCATATAGCATAACAATCTATGCAGCCAAGCAACACTGAATGAAATATTTAGGTGGTAAAGGTTCTTTGAAAATCCTTTCCTCTATTAGACCTGGAGAGTAGAGAAATGGTTTACACACTCATTAGGTTTGCTCTCCTTCATATCTGCTGAAATGTCATGGCATTAAACTAAAAGGTCAACAGGTCATCAAACATAGTTATTGTTCTCTCGGGACAATCCAACAACAGTGTGACGGACGATCGCCGACATAATTACAGGAAATAAACGGGCCAAAGGCTGTACAGCAAGTCAATTCATGCTGCTTTAAGTGTATAAGTGCTTTAAATGTATAACTTTTGGTAGTATTTGTTGGTAAAATTGCAAATAAACATCTGGGACTCAAAAGGCAAATGGTAACTTTAAAATGTTTGATTACGCAAATATAAAACTGATAAAAGCAATGGGTCCAGTAAACTTGAATACTTTTGAGCCCGTCCCAGTTAGTTATTAGGTTTAGACATTTACTTTGTTGGCCAAATTAGTCTGTGTAATCACTCATTTGTCCAGGAGTGATCAAAGTCGTCTGGTCAATGTCTTAAAACTGAGGACGGCTGTGTGCTCTCACCACGATCAAGTGAAGAAACAAGACAATCGAATGCTCATCGGGTTCTTAACAACGGTAAGAGAGTTTTAGTTCCTGTGACTGCAACAGCACCACAGAGCTCCGGGCCTAATGTGAGCTTTCCCCCTGAGAACACGGCTCCAACAAAGCAGCAAGAACTGAGAGCAAGGCGCCAGACCAGCTCCTCAGATTGAAAATTACTTTCTGAGGCAAGAGGGAGGTTTTCCGTCTGAGCTAACAACTAGCAGGCTAGCAGCTTACTTCCTGGTTTGCAGGTCAAGTGTACATGGCAGTATTAAACCAGATTGAGTCAGAAGTTGCCTGATGTTTGCAGAAAGATTGAATGTCGACCTAATGATTCAACAGAGTTCACCTGAGTATAATCTAATCTCAGAAGTTAGTTAAGACAAAGGTGAGGAGCAAACAGCATCATGAAGTCCAAGGAACAAACCAGTCGGATCAGAGGTAACGTTGTGGGTAAGTTTATGTTATAGATTTCCCAAGCTTTGAATATCTCATGAATCCAATCTACTGTCCACAGAAACGTCCAGGTTGAACAAGGACAGCACTGATCAGACATGCAGCCGAGACCCATGGGAACTCTGGAGGATCCACAGCTCAGGTGGACAGGGACTCTGACCACAGGGCAACTATTAGTGGTCCATTACACAAATCTGACCTTTATGGAAGAGCCAACCAGTGTAGAAAAGCAGCTATAAGAAGAGCCGTTTGCAGTTTGCCAGAGCCATGTGGAGGACACAGCAAACACGTGGGACGATGGATGGAGCCAAATACAGGGCAATCTGGGAAGAAATCTGACGCTATCGGGAATTGGCAAGTTGGCACGGCCACAATTTGGCTGAGCTTGAGCTGTTTTGCAAAGAATGTGCAAAAATGTCTGTTTGTATGTGTGTATAGCTGGTAAAGACTTCATTCATTCATTTATTTATTTATTTATACAGGGAAAACCCAATGAGAAACATTCTCTTTTTCATGGCCCTGTTAAAACACAAAATACACAACAAACACAGGAAACTAAAACACAAATAAATCATTTAGTAAAATGAATCAATACATGAAAACACATTTAAACAGTTTTAACACATTTAAATTTATATCTGAGATATAATTATATAAAACAAGTGCATTGGCCCTGAGGGTCGTCCTTGACCAGAGCTTTAAACTCATTAAAAGGCATAAAATGATTTAATTTAAAAAGTCTCTGTGTTTTGTTCCACAGGAGCAACGTTTTTGAAAGTCTTTTTTCTGTCTCTGAGTCGACACGATGTGATTGTAAGATAAAGATGTCCTGAGACCTGAAACAGTGAATACTTGAACTAACGTGCAATAAACTGGATAAATAATCAGGCAAAATACCAACTAGAGCCTTATACACAAACAAAGTGCTGTTCTCGTTTTGCATCCAATGATTGCCATCCTACTTTAGAGTTTAGAGTTCACAGTGGTGAGTTCTGTGTCCTCCTGTAATCAACCTTAGAGCTGAACCTTAGAACTGAACCTTAGAGCTGAGTGATAACATATATAAGTCGCATTTTTTGGGGAAATTTATTAAATTATTAATTTATTTGATAAAATTCAAGACCAAGAACATTAAAAAAATTAAATGATTTAAAATAATAACAGATGAGAGAACCTGGTGAATAGGTGTACGTATGCTAACGCTAACACCTTCAGCTACATGACGTATGCTAACGCTAACACCTTCAGCTACATGACGTATGCTAACGCTAACACCTTCAGCTACATGGCGTATGCTAATGCTAACACCTTCAGCTACATGACGTATGCTAACGCTAACACCTTCAGCTACATGACGTATGCTAACGCTAACACCTTCAGCTACATGACGTATGCTAACGCTAACACCTTCAGCTACATGACGTATGCTAACGCTAACACCTTCAGCTACATGAGGCACAGACAGAACTGTGGTAAGTGTCTGGTATGTTAACGTAACATATGAACAGTTATTCAGATAACTATAGCATAAAGAACATGCTAACAAGTTTAGCAAAGCATCAGTTTTACCCCAAATCACTAAATCCACTGAATTCTTCTTCCTCTGTGTCACTTCTAAACAACTCCACAAACTCCAGAGGAAGAGGAAGTGCAGATTCTTCTTCTGTGTCGCTTAGAGCCTAGAGCGCCCTCTTGTGGTTGTCAGTGTGAAAATAACGAATGATATCACATATAAGTCGCTCTGGGGTAACAATGAAAAAACCTCATAAATAAGACCTAAATAATGCACACATTTCATTGGACCCTTCGGCTAACAACCGCCACATAACCAACACGTCTTTCCTGCTCTATTATTTCTAACCCTGGGCTATAAACACTGACTGTGTATTACTCTGGCATGCTAATGTGTGGAGAGGTGAGGGTGGTGCCAGACGGACAGCAAAACGACACCATCGAGAGAAGCCACAGTGACACATTTTGTGACACAGAAGAACGGACAGAGGATGAGCCCGGTGATGGATGGCTTTTCATAAGAAAGCGTTAGCTGGAGGAGAGACAAGACGGAGAGGTGCGTCCGCGGGCAGGGAAATGACAGAGGAGGAGGACGGAAGATGGAGAAGGGAGACTCAGGGCAGCAGTGGCTCAGTGGTTGGATCGTGTGCTCGTTAACCCAGCGGACGACGGATCAATCGTTGCTCGGATCTAATTGAGCTGTTTCTTGACTTGACATTTGAGCGATAATGTTTGTCGAAAATTAGCAGTGCAGTCAGGCCTTTGGTACTGCAAAGTATGCAAATGTGCATTCAGAGGGTGCAGTGAAGAAGGAATCTGTGCATCAAGGTTGTGTCAAGGTAAAGAGGAATGCAGCTCGTCTCAGTAGAATTGCAAACAAGGGCAAAGGTGATTTTTTCCAATGTAGAGCCGAGTTACATCCACCACACTCACTGTCATTTATGGGACTGTTTTGTGTGTCGATCCCCAAGAAATTCATTAGTCGGGCTCAACTGCCCTACTTGCATTTGTTTCGCACCAGTACAGATATATTGTGTTTCTAATGTCTGCATCAAATTATGAAGCATTTTGTCCAAAGTGCGTCATGAGCATGCTAATGTTTGTTAGCTTTCCTGTGATGGTAAACGCTCTGACGCTCTGGCTTCTGACAGTGGTGCAAAGCATTTATACACTCATCACATTCCTCTGGGTAAGTGAGAGACACATGTGAACAGCTGCAAGACTAGAACTCGACTAGTTCTGTTTGTCCTTCAATGTCTCAGAAGTTATTGTGGCTTTTTAGTTTATTGCAATTTTCTTATTTGAAAAACAGGTTCCAGCCGTGGTTGGATGGAGCGTTCTGTTCATGTTGAGCAAAACCAAAAGATATTATTCCCTCAAGATAATTTCAGTATTGGCAATATTATGGTCCAATAAAAAAAAAAAAAAAACTAATCAGCTGATCAAGAGGTGGTTGGGCAGGTTAAATGCAGAGGCTGTGATGAATGACTGACAGGCTGTGAAACGTGAGGGTTAACTGGGAGAGCTCTAAGAGGAGATTCTAATGAAAAGGGTTTTAGATAAATCCATGGGTTAGATGAGGACACATGGTTTGGTCCAGATAACACGCTAATCAAAAGGGTTTAACAGGTACTGGCCCTTGCTCTTGGTCCTCCACGGAAATGAGCAAACTGCAGCGGAAATGAGGTGATTAAGATCATTGTTTTGTGTATGAAATGTGGAATATGGTCACACCAGCCTCCATCAAACAGAACCGTGCAATCAGATTTCTTTTTGTGGGGCGTGTAAATCGAACAAGTTCATCTATCATTAGAACAAACTTCTCTCACTTCAAGATGGACGTTTTGAGCTTCGCTTATTGATTCCACAACAATCTGAACCCTTTTACATTCCCTGTGATATTTCTTTTCCTGTCTTTTTGTCCCTCGTAAGTAGCCATGGTTTCCTTTGGATACAGACAGACCATGCCTGTCCCCGATTGGCTAATCCACCGTTCAATCACGCCCATCTGAACGCGCAGAGATTAAAACGACTAGACTGATGTCAATATGTACATAAAAATATACCAATATACAATACAGAGAGATATCATACTAGATATTTCAGCCAAGCAAATTAGTGGTCAGTAAATTGATGAAATCATTTTACTTGATCCAAAGATTTTCCTTGTTCTTCCTCCATGTGATCTGCAGTTCTACAAGGTTTCTCTTGCTGGACCAACCACATACTCGGGCCTATATTGTCCATTTTGTGGCTTTTTACACCAGACATTATAGCCCTGGTATTTTTAAGTACAACATCAGACAATCAAGAATAAGCGGGTGGTAAGGCTACATTTCCTATGCTGATTAACCTGGTATTTTTACTCAATGCACGGCGAGCGCTTGCAGCCGACATAAAAGACAAGAAACTTGAAAAAAATCAGACTCCAGTGTGCTGTTTGCATCTAAATATAGAGGGTGAAGCAGGGAGTGCACTGCTGTTGCTAACATTATACCTTGACAGAACAATTATGCTAAATGGTTGTTTATTATTAACCTGCGTAATTACCTCTGCCTCCATGGAAGGACCCCTCTCCCCAGCGCCATCATCGCACTCAAGCGGCGTCCGCCTGTCCGTCTGTGAGAGTCAGATCCCTCACTTCACCATGGACTCTTATCCCAAAGAGGTTATGCAGTTTTTCCCGGCCAAGAAGGAGGGTGAAAGGTCAGGGGGCGTCTGCACCATGGCCCTCGCATCTGCTCCTCATCCTCAATCAACGCTCTCAGTGACTCCTCCCCGCTCCCAGTCAGCGCACAGGCGGTCACATTTAAGCCCTCAGGCAGATGGCTCGACCGCTTCAAACCGTACTGCGACCCACCACCTCCCCAGCTCCTCCTCTGCATTCCCCTCATCCTCTACCTTCTCTTCACATCTACCACCACCAGTCTCCAGGCTCCGGGGGGAGACATCTAATACAAATAGATCATGGAGTGCCCATGATCGCAACATCTTCCGCCGGGGTCTGAGCGCCAAATAACTCACGAATAAAGCTTGCTAAACAGTCCTTTCTCGTGGTCTCTTCGTCTCTCCAGGGTGAAATTACATCAGTGGGTCCTCAGCCTGTCTCAGATGGGGTTTGTTTAGTTTACTTTGGTAACGGTTAAAGTTAAAGGTGCTGTACCTGATTTTTACTGCATTAAAAACAGAACAAGTTCATTTTAAGCTCTTTGTAGCAGTCCTAATGTATTGTTCTCTTACTTAATGCATTCTGTGAACCCCACTTATCCATCCATTCTGCTGCATTTGGCCTTGTCATGGCAGAATCACTGTTACAGAGGCAGATTGGAGCACTTCCTAGTTTGGTCGCGATCTTCTACTCCTCGTTCACAGGTAGGAAGCCAACACTGCTAAACTTACTTGCGCTCTTATCTAATCAAATCAAATCAAATCAATTTATTTTTGTAAGGCCCAAAATCACAACAACAGTTGCCTCTGAGGGCCACAGGGAGAGGTAAATCTACAATTAAAGTGATGTGCCCGTGGAGTGAGAAGTACGTGAATGACTTGAAAGCCAGTGGATGCAGGCTGTGATTGGTTGACAGCGACAGGAGGTTTAGAAACAAGGAAGAAATACCATCTTCCTGGTTGAACTATATGTTTCAGTTTCATCAAACAAAAATCACATCTTTCAACCTAGCACCAGCTCACCTTGTTTTGCCCTTTTCTGTCACTTCAGACAAACACGACGCGGTCCTTCCAGCGGACGCGGGCGATTAGCATGTTTCACGCCTCAGAATGGTCATTAGCGGTGTGTGATCGGCCAATTAAATGTGCTCTTCTGAACGCGGCGCTCGACAGCGTGACGGGAAACACGGTTGAACAGGTCAGACATTTGGAGTGGTCGGTCCACATCATTGTAAAGGTTCTGGGATTCTGGCTCTAATCATTTAAAGGAACAGCACAGTTAGAGCTCCATGGGGCAAACGTCGCAAGCTGGTCAAATGTGTTACGTGGAATTCACCATCCGACTGAAACAACACAATAAATGCACTTTTGAACCTCTAACAACTGTAATGTACGTAACGATATGTATTCTACGACTCATGGTACAGTTTACATAATTACGTGAAGCCTTCCAATTTAATCTGGATTTTAAATGAACACTTCCTGGATTACCACTTGATGATGTCACAAGTTGTTTTGCCACTGAACATGCAAAAAAACCCATGCTTTTGAATGGATTTATGACGTGGCTAAACGCTAATAAACGTAGCCCAAAACAGTTCTATTTCATCCGCGCAAACCAAAATGAAACTTTTGGATCTTTACGTCTATAAATAACGTGACTGCGACGCTACGAAACACCGTTATTGACTTTCCACACATAAGATCGAGTCCTGGATCAAATAAGGCGGCAGTGAAAATTGATATGAAAAATGAGAAGCCGTCTCTATCGAAATGGCCTGAAATGAGCTCTTCACGAGACAGGAGCTAAATCAATAGGAATTCGAGCTGAGAACAGGTCCCAAAATAAAATGATTGATTTGAGATGATAGTAGCAGGTTTTATATAGTCTGCTGTTTGATGGCCACGACAACTACTTCTCTTGGAACGTTAAATCACACAACGTCACAAGGCTGTGTAAAACATGCTTATAGCACATTGTAATATACATAGATTCATTATTAACGTCCGGATTCTGCAATTCCTGATCACAGAGGGAATTACCATGAGGAAATAAACAAAAGCTAGCTTGCTCCCAGCATGCTAATGAAGGCACACAGTTGTACTCAGTGTTGGGTAGCGCTAACTCCCTACGTTACCTCGTTACTGCCCTGGAAAGATAACGTGCTAAGTTACTGCGCTACTGTGTTATAAAAGTAACGCGTTAGAGTACTGTACTGTTGTGTTACCAATAATCAACATTATTGTATAACCTATATTGGTTGCCAACAATTAATTTGCGTTGCGAATCACAGTCACATAATCATCAAAATATGGAAACATCACAAAACCCAATTGAGGATTGGCAAGAGCAGCGACGCACAACAACAGAACTCACTTGTTTTAGGCCATCACTTTATTTAAATCAAACTCTCCACATCGCTGTTACGCTATATTCTACTGTATCTACTCCTCAGATACAAAATGTGGTGATAACGAAGGAGAAGTTTTTTCTCTTTGCAGTGTGCAACTAGTGACTGTCCACACTGCACACGCTCACAACACGCCGAGCTCTGGGGATGAGACTTCACCAAAACTAATGTGTTACTCATTTGAAAAAGTAACTAGTACAAGATTACATGGGTAATTACTTGTTACTCTAAAAAACTAATTTCAGTGATCCCTCGCTATATCGCGGTTCACTTTTCGCGGTCTCGCTGGTTCACGGATTTTCATCATGCATTGTGTTCTGCATTCTGATTGGCTAAACAGTCTCTCCGCGTCTTCTCTACCTGTGTGTCAATAACGTTATGGATTAATATGGACACGTACGTAAAACCACTGGCCAAATTGAAGTTTGTGAGGCCGGTGAGAGCGGCGCGTGTGAGTTCCGGGAGAGGCCGGTGAGAGTACAGTACAAACGTTTATACAGTACTTTTATTTGTTAAACAAATGCTTGGGCCTGTAAAAAGGTTCTGTTCCTTGCTTTCAATGTTTTATGGAGTATTTCATTATCTAATAACTGTAAAAAAATAAAGTTTTCTACTTCGCGGATTTCGACTCCCGCGGGTTCTTCTTGGAACGTAACCCCCGCGATAAACGAGGGATCACTGTAGTCTAACGTCTCACTGAAGCGTTTTCCCCAACTGTTGACGAATGAACATGATTTGTGGCAGAAATGCTCAAAACGAGTTTGCTGATGATTTATAGACTTAAAAACAGTGTTTTAGTGAGGCTCAGAGAAGGAGCGGAGAATAGAATCTCATAAACAGGATGAATTGATGTTGAATTAATGAATGTTTTCGATGAGGGAAAAGTAAAAATGATTTGAGAGCAATTACCTCTGTTTTTTTAATCCTATTAATGCTATTACTGAGTTGCACACATGTTCTATATGTTATATGGGGGTGAAAGAGATGCTTTTTTTCTTGTAAATGCTGCAGATTTATAAGGTGCTTTTGTTGACATCACCAGGCCAAGTTACAGGAGCAGATCTGTGGAGAGGGGACACCACACACAGTAACAAGGCTTTTTGTAAAGAAGAAATCTACATATTTTTTTGTCTCTTAGTATTGAACTATAACAGAAGCAGATCATCATTTTACATTTTACTGTGAACCACAATCTGTTGATCTAAAACCGCTTAGTAACATTGACTTCCTGTTCAAAACTGCAGAACGGATAAGCCCCGCCTCTTCCCAGTGACGTTTCACTGTAACAAGCAGCAGATTGTTATTTACCTTCTTTCTTTTTGGCAACGTGACATTTTAGAACCTACATGTGTCACTCAGAGTCTTCATTTTTTTTTCTTTTTTAAATAATCACAACTATGTGCAGGGATGTGGGTGGGGATAGGGGGTATGTGAAAACAGACATTTTCTGAGCCTCAGTTGCAGGACAAAACAGGATTAACTCAAACATGATGCAGGAATAAGTCAAAACACACGGAATTTTTGATGTTCCACAATTTGTTCCCTAATTTAAACAACAAAAACACATTTAATGCCAAACTCTAGAACATTTAATTCCAGGCAAATACATTTCTCCATGGAGACAAGCACCTCCACCAGAGATGTTACATAATGCACCTTTACATGACCTTAAATTTGGTCTGTAAACGGTCTCTACTAAAGTACGTGTGGGGTCAGCTATATTTCCTGTATTTGTGAGGGCGAGAGGAGAGGCTTTGTCTGCTCCTGTCAGGACTCAGAGTCGATACTGGATCCCAGGTGATTGCAGACACTTTGCCTTCTCAGCTTTCCTCCAAATGAAAGCCTGGATCCCCTGAAGCATCGGAACAAAAACCGCCTCAGGCCCCGGAAGACTCACAGTGGCAATTTAGTACAGCTACAAGACAGTGTAAACTATGACTTGTGGTGTGTGTTGGTAAAGTAAATATTCAGACACTGTTTGCACAAGTATTAGTTATGTCTTTCACTTTATGCATACAAGCCGTCAATAAAGAAAAGTTCCTGGGGCTTTCACAGACTCTCACACTTAAGAACGACTAAACCAGATAAAGAAATACCTTAAAATATATACAAATACTCCGTAATTCTTCTGGATTTTCTTGCTTTAGGCCACCTGAAATTAAATCAAATTAAATGTACATATTCCCCTTCAAAATATAATGAACAGAAATAATACTGTGTAAATTATGATTACTAAACATTATTAATATCAACATTTTCATTATTTTTCTTTTCAGTTGGTGCGTGAGGCCAAAACTGATTTTTGAATGCATTACTTCCTCACTATGGGCCAGCGCCGTGCCCCATGTGACCCGGCTCTGATGAGCCACAGAGTTTGATTCTGGCTCTGACAATGTGCTGGATGTCCGACCCCAGTCTCATCCCCATTTCACGCCGCACTGTCCTGTCCAGTAAAGCCGACGGGCCAAACACGTCAAGTTGAGGTGTGATCTTAATATTGAGTATTGAGTCTTTGAGGAGACAAAACAAACCGCTATAACCACTGAGACACTGCTGGCCCCGGTCTAAAGGAGGACAGGGGAGTTACAGCCCTCAGGACAAAAGACAACTCTGTGTCCTGGTAAGGCAAGTTTATTTGTAGAGGACAATTCATACACAAGGCAATTCAAAGTGCTTCACACAGCAGGAAAAATGTAAATCACCCAGACATGACAGAAATCACAAAAGAGTTTAAGACATAAAAGAGAAGAGTACAAAGAAAATCCTTTCAGTCAAACACAGCTAAAACAGTTTTTAGTTTAGATTTGAACATTGTCAGAGTAGAACCTGTCTCTGGCACCAGCAGGAGGCCGGTCCATGTTTAGTCCTGACTCTGGCACCAGCAGGAGGCCGGTCCATGTTTAGTCCTGACTCTGGCACCAGCAGGAGGCCGGTCCATGTTTAGTCCTGACTCTGGCACCAGCAGGAGGCCAGTCCCTGAGGTCCTCAGAGTCTGAGATGGTTAATATGGCACTAACATGTCTGAGATGTACTTTGGTGCTAGGCCATGGAGAGACTTGTACACAAGCAGAGCTGCTTTAAAGTCTCTTCTCTGAGCCACAGGGGGCAGTGCAGAGACCTGAGAACAGGACTAATGTGATGGTACTTCCTGGTTCTAGTCAGGACTAATGTGATGGTACTTCCTGGTTCTGGTCAGGACCCGAGCAGCAGCGTTCTGGATGTACTGCAGCTGTTTTACAGCTCGTTTGGAGAGGCCAGTGAGCAGGCCGTTACAGTAGTCTAGTCTACTGGAGACAAACGCATGGATAAGTCTCTCTAAATCTGGTTTAGACACTATATTTTTATTTTGGCAATGTTTTTTAGATGGTAAAAGCTGCTGATGTTATTGAAGTGAGTCCTGCAGCTCACAGCCAGGTTCCAGGTGATCTCCGGAGACATAACAGCTCTCCTCAGCCTCATTCTTACTCTGCTCTGTTGTGTTGCTTTGGTGAAAAGACGGGCCATTCCCTCAAAGTATTTCCACAATGACGTCAAAGAAGATAAGGCGCATTACAAGCCTGTTAGCTACTTTTTACATTGCGTTCCAACAAATTTGCTCTCTACCTGTGCAACCTTTTCCTCCCTCTGCTGTGAGCTCTAAGTACCCCGTCTGTATTCCAGAGGCAGAGGGGAAGAGGAGCGAGCTAATTCATCTCCCGAGAGTGGACAGGCTGCGTGCCACGGAGCAAAACCACATACCGCTAACCAGGTGAGTAATGGCTTCAGCGTGTGGCCCAAAAGTCCACCCACGGCCCTGCATTCTCCGCCTGCCGTGTCCAATCACGTCACGGCGAGCCAAATAAGGGCTCGGTAGGAAGGAAGAGAGCTAGCCCGCTTGGTCACCTTGGGGAAAAAAGGCTGTGCTGCGATACGAGAAAGCATAGGTCATTGTGTGTCCACTGTGATAAGAACACTGTGGTCAAAGGAAAGCGTACACAAAGGGCCTGTATATGATTCTCTACCATGAGCGAAGCACATGTACGAAGGAACGGTTAACTCCGCCCACTTAATCCCTTCTCTCAATTTGATTCATTCATTCATCTTAATTTAACCGGACAAGAACCAATTGTCACGTCTTGTTCAATGGTGATTTGGGATGTTGGACCACGACGGAAGCAATAACGAACCAAACTCAAGAACCGATCAGGAGCGAATGGGGCTCAGAGACGTTCAAGTGTTTGTAGGAATTCTACCCATTGGACTTTGCAGCTTTAATGACCAATAACGTTGAGTTTCGTGGTGGAGGGGCCGTGGTTTGTCATCGCCGCTGACTGAAAATGAGTGAGTTCACGTGCAAACGCTAGTGTCCGATATTTGTATATGTCTGTTTCTTACCATCTGCAGTCGAATGCCGCTCCACCAGGACTTAGTGAATGGATAGATGGATGGATAGAGTTTTCAGTAAAAAGTTACATGCATCAGCACGAGTAGTATGCAGTCAAACTCACAGAGGACAGAGGAGTGGTCATTAAGGTTGGTAATGGGACTTTATGGAGACCAATTTCAACTTTGGGTTGTCAACAACACCCTAGGTTATCCTTTTAACCCAGAGCAAAACGAAAGGACTTTACGACACAGGGTTTGTTTTGAAGGTTTGTGGAGCTAATCCTTAACAAATAATGAGAAGGTTCTGTTTGTGGATTTCCATTTCAGCCATTTCTTTCAAAAAGAGAAAACGTATAAAGTTCTACAGCTGAGTTTGTTTTGCTGTGCTCCATTTTTTTCAACTAGATCAACAATGAATATAATGTACTGTCCTGACAAAAGCCTGGAGTATGAAAGAAAGTAAGAGTCAGGCGGATGAGCTGTCAGTAAAACAGTGCCTGATGTTTATGAAAAACTGAGCTAGTTCACTGTGGCTCCTCAGTAACAACGCTGCACACGGGTCTAGAGTACTGGTGCATTTATTAGCCTTTTTGCAGGGAAACACCGTGAAAACTAAGCACAAAACAAGATAGTACAATCATCGTTGCTAACACACAGTGAGCCGCCTGTTCCTTCAGGTCTTTCTTTACGTGATGGAACATGTGCGTTTCCCGCTGTTTACAACAGACAGTACAATTAGCACAACACAAATTCACAATTACATTCATTTATCATACAAAACAAAAGGTACCTTGTGCAGCAGGTTAACTAGTGCTTGAGCTGCCTTCAGCCTGGCTCTTGCTCTGAATATCCTGAATATGTCGGTGCGTTAAAATCCCACCTGAACCAACATATAATATCTTATGCAAATAAACATTTGAAAAGCATGAATAATAATAATAAATATAGCCGCAAGCGGCAATGATCGGCCCTCGCCACGCCGCCGCCACGCCGCAAGAGGAGGGGGCGCTGACGCGCCCCAATTGTCCTTTTAGTACGCCTACTGCTGAATCTGTGACGCTGTCACATCTTCTCCACTTTGTTTTACCATCAAAAAGCTATTTTATTTTGAATTCTTGGCACAATGTGCGGCTTTGCCGCACAGACACCGTGACTCTTAGAATAAAAATGTGGATAACTTTTGATGGTCCTGAAGATGAGTCTCACCAAATTTCAGGTTAATAGGGCTAACGCCCTGGGAGGAGTTTGTGAAAGTCTAAAGTGTAAACATGTTCTGGCAATTTCCCCATTGGAATAACATGGAAGGTTTTGGTCATCGTTACGGCAAAGCCATAACAATTATGACATGAGTCTCATTGACTTTTTTGATGGGGCCAAAATTGAGTTGTGTGTCAAATTTCGGAAAACTAAACATTTAACCTCCATATAAAATCTGTAGGAGGCGCTGTGGCGCCAAATAAATTTATTTCACTTCAAGTAGGTTTAGGGCAAAGAGGTTAACAACTGATTCTAATTTGACGCAATTCGGACTTTATCTGCGCAAACGGCAGAAATTTTAAATATGGGAGATTTCTGAAATTCTAGCTACAGTTTGCGGCTTCGCCGCTCAGAGACCGTGACAGGTATCAATGTAATTTGGATAACTTTTGATGTCCCACTCCTCAGTAGCATTTTCACAAAATTTCAGCTTTTTAGAGCCAACGCCCTGGGAGGAGTTTGTAAAAGTAAGACGTTTGGAAAAACTCCCAAGTCATAATTAGCCATTTTTGAACCAATATGGCCAACATTTGGTTGGGCGGACGGCGTTGCCGTAATAATATTTTTTACTTCTCTTGTCACCATCTACCTCTGCGCCAAATTTCATGATTCTACGATCAGATTTTTTTTGGGTCATTTTCTATCTTAATGCATTTTTGGTACATTTGAGGGCGCTGACGCGCCAATTTTTTAAATTTTAGAAAAGGGAGATAGCCAGAATGTAAGGAGGCACGATTTTTAGAGGTGTGTAAATTTTTGTGACTTTTCGTCAATGTTCACTGGGTGAAAAATAGGGGGGTTGGTCCCGAGAAGAAGAAGAAGAAGAAGAAGAAGAAGAAGAAGAAGAAGAAGAAGAAGAAGAAGAAGAAGAAGAAGAAGAAGAAGAAGAAGAAGAAGAAGAAGAAGAAGAAGAAGAAGAAGAAGAAGAATTAAGGCCGCAAGCGGCATCCAACGGCCCTCGCGGGCCGCCGGCCTTCCGACTCTGCGCTTTTGACTTGATAAAGATGGCGCCCTTATTGTGTTGAATAAAAAAATAACTTGACAGACGGTGACACATTGGACATGGCCAATCCAGTGCAAATGAACACAAGTGTTAGTCAAATTTGCTGCGCCGCCGCACAGAGACCGTAGCACTTGGAATAAAAATATGGATAACTTTTGATGCTCCGCTTGTGTAGATGATATTTCCCATAGTAAAGCTTGATCGAGCTATTGCCCACGGAGGAGTTTGTTAAAGTGTGAAGCGTAAATGTGAACATTTCAAGGATTTGGCGTTTTTCCCATTTGTGACAGTATCTTTGAAGCTCCACCGCACAGAGACCGTAGCACTTAGAATCAAAAGATGGATAACTTTTGATGCCCCGCTTGTGTAGATGATATTCCCTAAATATGAGCTTGATCGAGCTATCACCCTAGGAGGAGTTCGTTAAAGTGTGAAGCGTAAAAATGTGGTCATTTTAGAGATTTCGCTGTTTTCCCATTTGTGACATTTATTTGCGGGTCCGCCACACAGAGACCGTAGCACTTAGAATCAAAATATGGATACGTTTTGATGCCCCGCTTGTGGAGATGATATTCTCCAAATATGAACTTGATCGGGCAATCGCCCTAGGAGGAGTTCATTAAAGTGTGAAGCGTAAAAATGTGGTGATTTGAGCGATTCTGCAATTTTCCCATAAGGATAACATGGGATGTTTCTGTCATCGCTACGGTTACGCCGTACAAAATATGACTTTGGCTCTCATACTTTTATGATCAGGATGGCAAATTAGAATTTAGTGCAAAATGTCATGTCATTTGGAAAAACTCTATTGTTTATAGGCCACTCTGAAGGCCAAATAGTCAGAATTCTGGGAAACGTTTGCGGCTCCATCGCACAGAAACCGTAAAAGTTATCCTTAAAATTTGGATAACTTTAGATGCCCCACTTGTCTAGAGGACGTACACTGATTTTGAAGTGGGTGGGCAAAACGCACTAGGAGGAGTTTATTAAAGTGTAAAACATAAAAATGTGGTCATTTGAGAGATTTTGCGGTTTTCCCATAGGGATAACATGGGAGGTTTCTGTCATCGCTACGACTACGCTGTAAAAATTAAGGAATTTGTCTTATTGGCTTTTTGTTCGGGATGGCCAAATAGAATTTTGGGTAAAGTTTAGAACATTTTGGTAAAACTAATTTTTGACCTTCATTGTTAATTCAGAGGTCACTCTGTAGGGGGCGCTATCGCGGCCATTTCAATTTTGTCATCCTAAACTGGTCCACCTCTCCTTGAACCGACACCTTAACGTGGTGGAGGGGTTTGAGTGCCCGAATGATCCCGGGAGCTATGTTGTCGGGGGCTTCATGCCCCTGGTAGGGTCTCCCAAGGCAAACAGGTCCTAGGTGACGGGTCAGACAAAGATCGGTTCAGAAGCCCTCTATGATGACAACAAGAACAAGGCAGTTTACGTCGCCCGGATCGGCATCACCGGGGCCCCATCCTGGAGCCAGGCCTGGGATGGGTGCTCCATGGCGAGCGCCTGGTGGCCGGGTCTTACCCCACGGGGCCCGGCCGGGCACAGCCCGAAAGAGCGACGTGGGGCCGCCCTCCCGTGGGCCCACCACCCACAGGAGGATCCATAAGGGGCCGGTGCAGAGAGATCTGGGCGGCAGTCGACGGCAGGGGCCTCGGCGACCAGATCTCCAGACACAGAGACTAACTCTGGGGACATGGAATGTCACCTCGCTGGGGGGGAAAGAGCAGGAGCTTGTGCGGGAGGTTGAGCGATACCGACTAGATATAGTCGGCCTCACCTCCACGCACAGTTTGGGCTCTGGAACCCATCTCCTCGAGAGGGGCTGGACACTCCACTTCTCTGGTGTTGCCTGCGGGGAGAGGCGGCAGGCTGGTGTGGGCTTGCTGATAGCCCCTCAGCTCAGCCGCCACGTGTTGGAGTTTACCCCGGTGAACGAGAGGGTCGCGTCCCTCCGCCTTCGGGTGAGGGACAGGTCTCTCACTGTTGTGGCGTCCTACGGGCCGAACAGCAGTGCAGAGTACCCGGCCTTCTTGGAGTCCTTGGGAGGGGTACTGGACAGTGCACCGACCGGGGACTCCGTTATTCTACTGGGGGACTTCAACGCCCACGTGGGCAATGAAAGTGACACCTGGAGAGGGGTGATCGGGAAGAACGGCTTCCCCGATCTGAACCCGAGCGGTGTTCAGTTATTGGACTTCTGTGCTAGCCACGGATTGTCCATAACGAACACCATGTTCAAGCACAAGGGTGTTCATCAGTGCACATGGCACCAGGACACCCTAGGCCGGAGGTCAATGATCGACTTTGTTGTCGCGTCATCAGACCTCCGGCCGCGTGTCTTGGACACTCGGGTGAAGAGAGGGGCAGAGTTGTCAACCGATCACCACCTGGTGGTGAGTTGGATCCGCTGGCGGAGGAGGAAGCCGGACAGACTTGGCAGACCCAAGCGCATTGTGAGGGTCTGTTGGGAACGTCTAGTGGAGCCCTCTGTTAGTAGGGTATTCAACTCGCACCTCCGGGAGAGCTTCTCCCATGTCCCGGGGGAGGCTGAGGACATTGAGTCCGAGTGGACCATGTTCTCCGCCTCCATTGTTGATGCGGCTGCTCGGAGCTGTGGTCGCAAGGTCTCCGGTGCCTGTCGTGGCGGCAACCCCCGAACCCGGTGGTGGACACCAGAAGTAAGGGATGCCGTCAGACTGAAGAAGGAGGCCTATCAGGCCACTCTGGCTTGTAGGTCTCCGGAGGTCATCAACAGGTATCGGCAGGCCAAGCGAGCCGCGGCTCGTGCTGTCGCAGAGGCAAAAATCCGGGCCTGGGAGGAGTTCGGGGAGGCCATGGAGGAGGACTATCGGTCGGCACCAAAGAAATTCTGGCAAACCGTCCGGCGCCTCAGGAGGGGGAAGCAGTGTCTCACCAACACCGTTTACGGTGCGGGTGGAGGCCTGCTGACCTCGACTGGGGATGTCGTCGGACGGTGGAAGAAATACTTTGAGGATCTCCTTAATCCCTCAGTCACGTCTTCCGAAGAGGAAGTGGAGACCGGGGACTCGGAGGCTGGCTCATCCATCACCCAAGCTGAAGTCACTGAGGTTGTTCGCAAACTCCTCGGTGGCAGGGCTCCGGGGGTGGATGAGATCCGCCCTGAGTACCTAAAGTATCTGGATGTTGTAGGACTGTCTTGGTTGACACGTCTCTGCAACATCGCGTGGCGTTCGGGGACCGTGCCTCTGGACTGGCAGACCGGGGTGGTGGTCCCTCTGTTCAAGAAGGGGGACCGGAGGGTGTGTTCCAACTACAGAGGGATCACACTCCTCAGCCTCCCGGGTAAGGTCTATTCCAAGATACTGGAGAGGAGAATCCGACCGATAGTCGAACCTCGGATTCAGGAGGAGCAGAGTGGTTTTCGTCCCGGTCGTAGAACACTGGACAAGCTCTATACCCTCCATTGGGTGCTCGAGGGTTCATGGGAGTTTGCCCAACCAGTCCACATGTGCTTTGTGGATCTGGAGAAGGCTTTCGACCGTGTCCCTCGGGATGTCCTTTGGGGGGTGCTCCGGGAGTACAGAGTCCGGGGCCCTTTGCTCAGGGCTGTCCGGTCCCTGTATGACCGGAGCAGGAGCTGTGTTCGCATTGCCGGCAGTAAGTCAGACCTGTTCCCAGTGCATGTTGGACTCCGCCAGGGCTGCCCTTTGTCACCGGTTCTGTTCATAATTTTTATGGACAGAATTTCTAGGCGCAGTCAGGGGTCGAAGGGTGTCTGGTTTGGGGACCACAGGATCTCATCTCTGCTGTTTGCAGACGATGTTGTCCTGATGGCTCCATCAAACCCGGACCTGCAACATGCACTGGGACGGTTTGCAGCCGAGTGTGAAGCGGCTGGGATGAGAATCAGCACCTCCAAATCCGAGGCCATGGTTCTCAACCGGAAAAAGGTGGCTTGCCCTCTCCAGGTAGGTGGGGAGTCCTTGCCCCAAGTGGAGGAGTTCAAGTATCTCGGGGTCTTGTTCACGAGTGAGGGAAGGATGGAGCGTGAGATCGACAGGCGGATCGGTGCAGCGGCTGCCGTGATGCAGTCGCTGCATCGGACTGTTGTGGTGAAGAGGGAGCTGAGCCGAAAGGCAAAGCTCTCTATTTACCGGTCGGTCTACGTTCTGACCTCACCTATGGTCATGAGCTTTGGATAGTGACCGAAAGAACAAGATCGCAGATACAAGCGGTCGAAATGAGTTTCCTCCGCCGTGTGGCTGGGCGCTCCCTTAGAGATAAGGTGAGGAGCTCGGCCACACGGGGGGAGCTCAGAGTAGAGCCGCTGCTCCTCCACGTCGAGAGGAGCCAGCTGAGGTGGCTCGGGCATCTGTTCCGGATGCCTCCTGGCGCCTCCCTCGGGAGGTGTTTCAGGCATGTCCCACCGGGAAGAGGCCCCGGGGAAGACCCAGGACACGCTGGAGAGACTATGTCTCTCGGCTGGCCTGGGAACGCCTCGGGATCCCCCCGGAGGAGTTAGAGGAAGTGTCTGAGGAGAAGGAAGTCTGGGAGTCCCTGCTCAGACTGCTGCCCCCGCGATCCGGCCCCGGATAAAGCGGTAGAAGATGGATGGATGGATAAACTGGTCCAAACTGGAAAGTTTAACAACTGATTCAAATTTGGTCCAAATCGGACTCGTTTTGATCAAATGGGAGCAATTTTTAGATCTGCAATATCCCAAAATAAGTTGTCCAACTTTGCGGCTGCGCCGCACGTAGACCGTAAAAGGTATCCCAAAAATTTGGATATCTTTAGATGCCCCACTTGTCCAGAGGACGTACACAGATTTTGAAGTCAGTGGGCAAAACGCCCTAGGAGGAGTTCGTCAAAGTTTGACGTGAACAAAATGGCTAACTCAGGAAGATGGCGGGCATACGGTAAGTCTGGGGGCGTGGCCACACTAATATTTTTTTTTTGTCCTCACAAGATGAATGCGTGTTCCAAATTTGGTAGCTCTACGACAAAGTTGACCTCGGGGCGTTTCCCAGAGGCGCAATGTATTTTTGACTTTTGTCGGTGGCGCTGTCGCTCCATTTTTTAACGAAAAAAAAAATGGCCCAAAAAAATATTTTTTTTCGCCGATTCTGAATTTTGGGCAAAATTTTTTGAGTTTTGGAGCATGTTCAGGGGGTCAAATTAGAGCTTAAAGATCTGAAGAAGAACAAGAAAAATAAAAAAATATATAGCCGCAAGCGGCAATGATCGGCCCTCGCCACGCCGCCGCCACACCGCAAGAGGAGGGGGCGCTTACGCGCCCCAATTGTCCTTTTATTACGCTAAACATAACTAAACATTTAACCTCCATATAAAATCTGTAGGGGGCGCTGTGGCGCCAAATGAATTTATTTCACTTCAAGTAGGTTTAGGGCAAAGAGTTTAACAACTGATTCTATTTTGACGCAATTCGGACTTTATCTGCGCAAACGGCAGAAATTTTAAATATGGGAGATTTCTGAAATTCTAGATACAGTTTGCGGCTTCGCCGCACAGAGACCGTGAGAGGGTCAATGTAATTTGGATAGCTTTTGATGTCCCACTCCTCAGTAGCATTTTCACCAAATTTCAGCTTTTTAGGGCCAACGCCCTGGGAGGAGTTAGTAAAAGTACGACGTTTGGAAAAACTCCGAAGTCATGTTTAGCCATTTTTGAAGCAATATGGCCGACATTTGGTTGGGTGGACGGCGTTGCCGTAATAACATTTTTTTTACTTCTCTTTTCACCATCTACCTCTGCGCCAAATTTCATGATTCTACGATCAGATTTTTTTTGGGTCATTTCCCATCTCTCAATGCATTTTTGGTACATTTGGGGGCGCTGACGCGCAAATTTTTTTTATTTTAGAAAAGGGAAATAGCCAGAATGTAGAGAGGCACGATTATTAAAGGTGTGCAAATTTTTGTGACTTTTCCGATGCGAAAACAATGTTTCCCATTTTTCAAATATCATAAACTATACATTTTCGGAAAGCGCTCGCGCTTACCTACCTCAAGGTGTGGGTCCCTGGTCACTGACGGGTACTTTCGTTAATTTTGAGTAGGCTCCGCCCACTTTGTGTTTTTGGCCCTCTATACAGTAATAATGTTCAATTTTTGCATTACATGCTTATATGCACGGAACATGCAAGATATGGGGAACGTATTCGTGAGCTACTTAGCGCAAATGAGTGCTTTACATTGGGATGACGACCGCAAAGCGCTCGTTTAGTGCGCACTTTTGCACGGGCTTCGCCCGTTTACAACAGTAATGTTCCATTTTCCTACTACTAATTAGTCTGCACGGGCGTGCGTGAGTGCGTTAGTGAGTGTTTGGAAGTGGGCGAGCGCTTCGCGCTCGATTTCGTGCGCACTACTTGCACAGCCTTACGAGATTAATAGGCCTCTAGCCAGCTTGTGGCGCTCGGGCCTAATAATAATCTTAACAAAGACACAGTTTCTTTTAAACAAAAAATTAACATATGCATTAATTATTTTATGACAATTATATTCACTATAAACTGTTTGCAGCGGTCCAAAGTTGGTAGAATGATAAATAGACAGATGGACAAACGGGTAGATGGATAGAGCAGGAGAACTCTGGAGCTACAATAGGACACCAAAGAAAATATAAGAGACCATTTCTTTACGGTGGCCATGATGTCATTTAAAGCTCGTTCGGTAGCTATTATGTCCACATCCTGTCCAGTGGCAATGACGATGTGCCGCGCATTATGCAGTCACTCGGACAGATTGGTCTGGTCTGGCTCCTCCCCTCTGATGGTCAGGACCACAGCCTTGATGACCAGAATGAGCAGAAACACCGCGGTCATGCCAATGTATGAAACCAGTATCAAATTGAGAGCGGGAAAGAGTTCTGGATTGGTTATCACCGGGTGGTTCCGTCCCATGTGAGCGTACACCAACAAGTGGATCTGAGCTACCAGTCTCCCCTGGAGCCAGCAGTAGTACTCCCCTGCAGAGAGAAGACGACAGGGGGTCATTAAAGAGGCACTGTGGCACTTTCCTGGGGGTTTCCTCATGATTCATTTACTCAAAGTTGTATTTTGCTAGGTTCCTGCATCTTTGAGTTAATCCTATTTTGTCCTGCAATTGAGGCTCGGGTGCTCAGAAAAATCCTGTTTTCACCTACCCCCTATCCCCGCCCACATCCCTGTACTTAGTTGTGATGATTTAAACATTTGACATAAGTGATACGTGTAGAATTCTAAAATATCACATGTAACTGACGATCAGCTACTACTTTGTACGGTGAAAGGTCACAATGAAGAGGCGGGGCTTATCAGTTATGAACAGGGAGTTATTAATTCCCCATTTTAGATTGATATTGCAGCTTAGAAAGAACACAATGACATGTTACAGTTAAATACAAAGAACAGTGTGTCTGACCCTGCCAGCAAGAGGAATTCTCACGATTTATGTGAGTTACAAACTATTGCGACGTTAGAAGTCTCAATGGGACTTTCTGGATAAATAAAGGTTAAAGGTTCCGTGACATAGTGTAACAAAACAAATGGTCAAATAGAACAATCATAAACAGAAAAAGATCAGAGGGAGTAAAAATATATCAAATGGAAATAAGAAATACAATGTCATTCAGGCACATGTCCCCCATTCTATCTGTCCCATCTGTCCCGTCTGTCCCATATGTCTCATCTGTCCCATCTGTCCCAGTGTGTGTGAAATGTGACATGTTTAAATGTCCAGCATTATCTCAGTCCAGTCCCTCACAGTTTCCTTCATCCATTTCTTTGTTCCCTTTTTCACTCCACAGGTTTCCATCAATCATCTCCATCGCTGGAGGACATTGTTTTAAAGTCAAATGGAAAGACAATCCGCAGCACCACATTGATCTCAGTCCCGTGTTTGTGAAGAACAGGGCAGTCCCAAAACACATGGTAATGATGAGGCACATGACAACCACAGTTCCTCCTGCACTTAGAAGATCCCTGTGAACAGTGAGCACAACAACGTGTTTAACAACTAAGAAGTTAAAGTACTTACATATGCTCTGAAAGGGTGGATAGCACATGATTGAAAGTGTGTGGCTGATGCATGGTTCGGACAATAAAAACTGCAAGTGCGTGATCCTCGCTTGGGTCAGGCTGACATGTAGATGGAGTGTTCGAGTCTTTGGGTTTGGACAGTATGGGTCAGGTCGGGCTGTTTGTTTGTGGTTTATTTGGGCCCCTTCTTGTATCATAAATGCTGTAAGTGCATGGCCTCACCTGAGTCTTCTTGCTGTGCCAGGTTGAAGACCAGATGGTGTCCTGTGTCTATGCTGATCCGGGGGATCGGACCTTCAACAGGCTCTATGTGATCCCGTTTGAACATGGGAGTTGTCCCTTTGTCCCAGGCCACAGCCATATTGGCTTTGGCTCCCGGACAGCCTATGGTCAGGATGGTTTTTGCAGGGTGGTTCAGGTGATACACTTTGACCTGCACATCCTGGGAGGAAGAACTGCAATGAGATATGTACAGTAGTTAGACCGTGAAGTATTCAAGACACTGGCGAGTGCAGAGCTGGAAAGTCATGGCATTAACCAAAAATGTTTTTAGTGAAAATAAACATGTTTGTTGTCTGACCATAGGCTGCACACACAGCCTGGTACTTTAAACATTCTAACACATTTATTTGAATGAGAATCAAATGATTGTAGGATTTCTGGAGCTCGGTGAATAGGCCTGAACGAATTTTTCAAATATCATGATAGCGTCTTTGCGATTATTTTCACTGCAGTAAAATCAAGCTAAATGATTATTGTTATTATTATTATCAGGGCTGCTCAAATGACCTTATTTTTATTTCAATGTATTGCATTACAATTGTAATCTGTTTGAGTTTGAATCTGTGTTTCACCTATTTAAGCCCAAGTTAACAGTTCAAGGTGTATTTGTCTGTGCCAGGGTCATAGTCAGCACTAAAGTCTTTGTGACGGCCTTGGTCTGAGCACAAAGTGCTCTACATACGAGCTCCTCTGCTGTGCACTGTCCCCTCCAGCACGGTGTGAGCTCACAGTGGCGGTATCACACTTCACATTTCCCACTAACGCGTATGGAATGAGGAAGTGATAGAAATGCACACGTAACAGTTGTATAGGCCTATATCGACGTAAGTCTAACTAATTAGACACTCACAGGGCTGCAGCTCCAATTCACCTCCAATTGCAGGACACGTGTGGTTTCTGAAAGGGCCAAAGCCGTATAACACTCCCATTACATTATAATTGGTGAAACAAAACATTTGCTTATGAAACTGTTGCCCGCAAAAAAAAAAGTACAATTTGTCCAGCAGTCTGCTTTAAGTTTCCCCTGAAACCGATCTTTAGCAGCCCTGTAATGGGCCATAAATCCTATTGTTCATTGGCTGCAGCTCCCTCATCACTGATGAGTACCTGATAAGCATCTAATCACTGGGGTCATGGCTTCAAAATGCTGCTGTATATTCCTCCTTTTGTGTTTAAAGGGAGATTCAATGGCCTTAACTCTTCTTTCAAACCATCTCTTCTCCTGCTTAGAATCTTCACCTCACTATCCTCAAAAGAGTGGTTTGTGGCTTTAAGATGAAGATGCACGGCACTCTGTGGTCCTGAATTTGCGTGCCTTTTGGCTGTGTTAAAGTCTTTTGTGAAATGGCTGTTTAGTCTCGCCTATGTGATTTATTAGCACGTATGCTAATTTTGATTGCTACACCAGTAAACAAAGCTAAACCGTGCTACACTTGGAAATGTTTTTTACTGAGGCATTGGTGTTTTCACATGTGCTTGAGGGATTGTAAGTTGTCAAAACAACCCTATTTTTTTTAATAATTTGTGTTAGCTTACTCTCCCAAAGTGAGTGCATTGAAGATAATGTATGGAACTGTACCAGTCTTTAGAATGAAGGTGTTTTGTAAGAAACTAGTAACTATGGAAATCACTTGAAATCATGATTATCGGAAAACTGTGAAATAATGTGTATTATTTACCTAGAACCATGAACATGAATTTGTGAATCCCTTTTGCGTGAAGTAGATTTTGCTTGACAGGATTCCTCACAATTTGTGACCTCCAGCTCCGCCCCCTTATGGCTGATGTGACCAAACACCTTAATTACACCCCCCGACCCGCAGGAGTTGACAGTCAGATTAGGTCCTTGGTAGCGCGGGGGCAGGTTGTCTGATTTCACATAGCAGAGCCCTACTCGGACCTAGGCATGTGGAAATGTGAGACGTTACCAACATGAAAGCCATTTTGAGTCTGCTTGTCAATTCAGTTTGTTCAAGGTCCTAAAATACAAAAAGCATTATTTCAAACAAAAGCAAATATCAGTTTTTACATTTTTCAGTTTTGGGTCAGTGTGTTCTCTTAAAGCTGAGGTATCAGACTTTATTTCAGTTAAAAAGGTGCTGTACCTGATTTCTACAGTCTTAAAAATAATAATACAATGCGAATAAAATTCTCTGTAATTAGATGCAGCACACAGCGTTCTGATTCTGATCCAAAGGAGTTGCTTTTACAGTTTATATGTTTTGGAGCAAAAAGTTGACGGTCCACGACAATCACAGCGCAGACACTGACCTTCTCCCCGGGACGTTCACAGCGGTCACACATGGTCCAATTCTCGAAAATGGTAAAGGTTTCATACAGGTCTGAGATGGGTGTGTCCTTACTTCTGGGGCTGTTGAGTTAAACAAAGAGGTGTCCAAAAAGGAATCGGGTCATAATAACTTACTGTAAGGTGTGACATGAACTATGCCTGCCAGTAGATGGTAGTAGGGTTAGATGGACCAACCGTATTTTCCGGATAATAAATCGCACTTCATTACAGTTTTGTCCGGCTTATTTGTGATATTATTCGTCATTTTCACACTGGCAACCGCATTTCACATGACACCCACGAGAGGGCTCTAAAGCGACGCAGCGATGCTCTAAGAAGAGCCCGCACTTCCTCAACCTCCAGAGTTTACGGAGTTGTTTAGAAGTGACACCGAGGTTGTGATTAATTGTGCAGAGTAACAAGGTGCAGTAACAAGTCAAATGGGAACTAGTCAAAACAAGTTGAGGCTGTGTTCACACTTCACCGAGGCTAATCCCGGAACTATTTTTTGGCTGATGCGATTTATAATCCGGAAAATACGGTACTCAAGACAACCCTGCTTTAGCGCATTTCCATTGGGTGCTACCTCCTCAGACCAGGTACTTTTTTCTTATGATCTCCCGAGAGCAAAGACTAAACAAACCTGCAGATAAAAGACCGCACACTTTACTGCAATACAGTATAAAAGGTGTGCCAACAAAACTGAGAACGTGTAAATTTGCACTGATGTATTTATAAAAGGCAAATGTGTTTTAATGCCTTTTGTACTTGACTGTAGAATGAGGAGGCAAGCTCAATCAGGCACAGGGAGTTGAGCATTTGCGCCTGCTATATATCGTGAATGCAATCTTAGAGTCTTTAAAGTCCAGACAACGATTACCATGAAAATACAATTGTTTTTTTCATAGTCGACTAGTCATGATTAATTGTTGCAGCCTCATACTTTAGGCTACACTAGTTTCGTCCTCTGGTCTCGATCCATTTCTTTTCCATGATATAAAAAAGTAAATGCCACTTTAAAAGACAAAATCCGTTCGTACTTTCTAACCTGACAGTCAAGGTGATCTTGCGTGCCTCTTGTATGTCCAGGTCGTAAGCGTAGAAGAAATCCTTCTTGGAGCCGCAGATGTAGATCCCTGAGTCTTCCGGCCTGCTACTGAACACGACCAGGCTGAACATGCGGATGGTGAAGCGGCTTCTCAGGCCCGCGGCGTGAGGGATCGCGTCGGGGTCCACCGACGTCAGCTCGTCGTCATCAGTGAGGGCCTCTGCCTCCTTTGGGTTGGTCGCGTGATCCCTATGGTACCAGATCACCTGTTGCACCTGATAATAAGGAGAAAGATGAACAAAGATCTCTGCATGGGATAGTTGTAACATTCTTCCCAACATACTAAAATAAAACGTTACCATTAAAGCGCACATAATCCGCATTGTTTGTACTGTTGTTGGCCTGTAAATTTGATCTTGAGGACATTTACTTTGGCATCTCATGTTTTAAAATGATGTATCTACAGAAAGCATACACTATTGTACATCTGTGAGGAATTCCTTCATCTGGAAATGGTGTTAGGACTTCCTCTACTGGCAGCAGAGGGAATTACCATGGGGAAACTAGCTGGCCCTGACATGCTAATACAAGCATGCTGTTGTAATGAACTTGATTGCAAATCTGAGTCCCAGAACAAGAAGGTCTTGGAGCTCTAACTATGATGTCACAAAATTGGGAAACTCAGAGTTTTCTGAGGCTCAGAGGGAAATTATATGCAAACAGAATTAATGAAACAAGCGCGAATGAAGTCAAATACAACTCCAGGTATGTTTTTGACAAGGGAAACATAAAAAAAGTAAATGTTTGCATTATGTGTGTCTATTAAAGCTTTTTAGCATAATATTTCAGCCAATATTTCCATCACGGCATCTTTTATTGCTCAAAGCTGTCATGGTCACCGTTTGATCTGGTGATGTATAGTCTCCTCTCTAGTTACTGCCCCCTTGTCACTCAAGATCATCACAGGCTCTCCTCACCTGTGCGTGGGTTCACAGCTGTATCTGGTTGTTGATCATTGGGTGTAGTATATTAGGTGTTTGTTTCCTCTGCCTCAGTGCGAGATTGTCTGCATTGCCCTGTTCTGCCCCAGCGGTCGAGCAGTCTGATTTTGATTCCTGTTCTGACTTCTGATTTTTGCCTCCTCCTCGTGATCCTGTTCGCCGTCATCGATCTTGGACCGTCCTGAGTATTCCTTCCGCCTCATCTCTGACATTGCGGTTTGCCTGTGAACCGAACCTGGAACGGATTTACGACTCTTGCCTGCCCTCTGACCACAGCTGTGTGCTGGCTCTGACCACAGCTGTGTGCTGGCTCTGACCACAGCTGTGTGCTGGCTCTGACCACAGCTGTATGCTGGCTCTGACCACCGCTGTGTGCTGGTTCTGACCACAGCTGTGTGCTGGCTCTGACCACAGCTGTGTGCTGGCTCTGACCACAGCTGTATGCTGGCTCTGACCACCGCTGTGTGCTGGCTCTGACCACAGCTGTGTGCTGGCTCTGACCACCGCTGGAAGGATCTTGCCTTGCCATCCTGACATTACCAGTGACTTTGTACATTTCTGTTCTATTAAAATCTGTTAAATCATCGCCTGTTTCCAGCTCCGTTCTGCCGTTTGTGACGAAAACGTACATCTTTACCATGAGTGGGGCCTGCTGGAACGTTACACCGGAGATTAACAGCTCACAGTAAGAATGCATGTTTTTATGCTCTGTATGTTATGGTATGGTATGTTCTGTATGTATGTTATAGTATGTTCTGTGTCTGTCTGTCTGTCCACAAAATCACATTTTTAGAGGGTGTTCTGTTGGAAAAATGTAAAACGTTTTTATATATTTTTTCGTAACATGTCAAAGTGCTCATTCAGACTATTGGAGAAACTGTGGCGGCCTGGATGCTCATCATTACCACGTGGTTTAGCACTGTCCTGTTGCTCAAATATTGGACTGAAATTAACAAGGCACTGCAGACTGTTTTTAGTTTTAGAACTAAGTATTTGGGCTTCAAAACTCCTGCCACGGACATAATGCATGGATATCTTTGGAGCTTTCTTCTTGCTGCAGGGAATAAAGGCCATCACAAAAATGGATGGCCCAAAACCGAACCAACGATCACGGACTGGACTGACATTCTGACTGCATTTGAAGGGTCTGAGTGCTGCGATTGCGTTGGATGTTTTTGTGTTACTCTTGTTTATGTTTCTCTCTGTGTCGTGTACTGTTCTGTTTACAATATTCCCAAAAAATTATGAAAAGATGAATTTAAAAAAGGTTGTTTTTTTGTTGGATTAGTGTCTAAAAGCTTTAAATGGGAGCGAGGGACTGCGAAAAAGCAGATCCCAAAGATTGTCAATGGGGTTGAGATCTGGACTCTGGTCTCCTTAACCAATCCTGTCATTGTCATCTTTTTTTGTGTCGGGCAGTTTATGAATCTTATCTGGCAGAGGGGTAAGAAATCGGAAAAATGAAAAGCGCAGTAACCTCTGACACTGCAGTGGCGTTAACTCATGACCTGTACACGATACATCGAGCTCGGGATTGTGTCGTGACAGCTCACAGGATTTTCAGTTCCCTACTGTTAATCCAGTTGTGATTGTGAGATGCTAAATACTGAGGTGTTCATTCATTTGGGTAATACATGAACAAAATGTCCTCTCTGGGGCAAAGACACATCGGCAAGCTGGCACCTGACCTCACAGCAGGAAGGTCCCGGTATAACAGGCCTTTATTAAAACCCCTTCCCACATTGAACCCAGGTATAATTTGGCCTATAAACCAGAGTAAACTCGTAACTACACTATATAAGGTTGCCTAGGCCAGACTAAACCCTCTGGGCCAGAAAAAACCCCTCCGTTTGCCAAACTCATAAGGCCCAATTATTCCTAAATGTAATTATCTATTCAATATTTTACCAGGTCATTTGAGACGCATTCTCTTTCTCAATGGTAGCCTGGACATGAAGCAGCACAAAAGCAACTCAAGAATACACTCTCAACAATCAAAGCCTCCTGCTAAAAACATTTGAGGTGCGATATAAGTGTAAACTGATCTTGTGACATTTTTTTATGTCAAGAATCTGCTGCAAATGAATGGCAAGGGTTCAAAGATGGAACCGCACCTTGAACAAGTGAAACGACCACGATGCTGAGAAACACCTAGCTAAGTTAACATGCTAGCAACCTTGAGAATGTGTGTGTCTATCTATGTCTTGTCTATTCTCTGTAGAAAATCTTTGAGTTCCAGGTATAGGATGCAGCCTATGACCTGCGAGCGAGAGAGAACAGAGCAAATATTAGCATTACTTACTTAATGTAATTTCTTTCCCACCGCGGCCATTTTAAAAGGGGCACGTGATATATAAAAACAAACACGACTGCATCCTTTTCTACGGCATAACGAGCTACAAATACTTTGATTCTTTAGACAATACTGGCAAACTAAGGTACATGACAAAGCTATCATTTCTTGGTCAGTCAACAGAGCGATGTCCTAACAGAACAATGACCTTACAGAACAATGACCTTACAGAAACGCAGGTTTATGGCATTTTGGCCTCATATTTCCTGGATTTCGTATGTAGTAGACGTGCTGTTGTGCCCCTTACAAAATGGTGGACTCGGTTGCCACTACACAAGTTCCTGGATGTGCAAACGCATGTATAGAACACATTTTCAACATGCTTTTTTTTTTTTTTTTTTTACCTTCAAGGCACACATTCAACATGCTACATCAACCGCTCACCCATTCACAAACGACCAAGCAGTTTGCAATAAACCCATATGAGCTGCTGTGATGTGTCCACCGTATGTCAGTTTTCTATCCCAGGTTCAGTTGTGTGTGACTCACCTCCATGGGTTTGCAGGGACAGGGAAGCACCACTGTGGTCCCTTCAACATAGGCTTTGTTCTTGAAGGTGAGAAAAGCCGGGCAAGCAGTATGAGCAAACACGTCATGTTTGAACTCGTAACTTACTTCGTAACTCCACATCTCCAGAAGGAAAGAGAGGAAAAACAGAAGCTTTAATATATGTCTGAAGGCTGCAAGATATTTCATAATCCTTCTTTTCCTTCTTCTTTGGTGTTTTATGGCGGTTGGTATCCGAGTGTTACAATACTGCCACCCACTACAGTTCTGCGTCTAGACTCTCTAGACTTTTGATTTTATGTTCTTCTTCTGTAGTTGTTGTTCTCTTCTTTGATGCTCCACGGCGGCCGGCATCCATAGATTCTTCTTCTTCTTCTTCTTCTTCTATGGTTGTTGTTGTTTTATAGCAGTTGCCATCCGAGTGTTGCATTACCGCCAGACTGTAATCCTTAGACGTTGCCGCAGTCCTAAAGGGTCTTCTTCCAGTGCTTTGACTTCCAGTGCTTTGACCTGGAGGCTGGTATCCAAGAGTTACATTACCGCCAGACAAGTATGAGCTTGAAGCCGTACAATGTTGGTGCTTTGTGATGTCAGAAACCACCAACATTCCACAACTCTAAGAGACGACGGAGAATTTGACAACGAATCTTGTTCTTCTGTGTTTTATGGTGGTTGGTATCCAAGTGTTACATTACCGCCACCTACTGTTGTTGTTGTATGTCTTAGACCCTAGACTTTATTCTTCTTCTGTAGTTGTTGTTGTTTTCCTTCTTCCTTGACAACAAATCGTGGAAAAAATGACAATTTCTTTAGATCGGGGGGAGAAGTCTAAAGTAAGTGACAAGTGATATCTAAGACAGTGGGTGGTGGTAATGTAACACTTGGATACCAACCACCATAAAACTCCAAAGAGGAAGAAGAACCGCCATAAAACACCAAAGAGGAAGAAGAAGACTAAAAGTAATGCCACTCTCGAGACAAAACTATTTTTGAAAGTCAAAAAATTGGACAAGAAATGCGACCCGTGCAATGTGCCAAAAAACAGGTTGCAATAATAAAACAACGCTGTGCAATGGCAAAAAGTCATTGCGAGTGACTGCGTAATGCATAGCCATATTCTGTACAGTTGCCATGACGATTATGTCACGCCTTGACGATGATGTCACCAATCGCCAACATTCCGCCACTCTAAGATTTTGAGGAATTTTTGAGGAGGAATTCCAAAAGCAACGCCAACCTTGATTAAAAAAATATCTACAAAACTAACTTTGATGAAAATTGGACAAAACAAATCGGACCTGTAAAACGTCCTGAAAATGTTGCTATAACAATAAGGAACTTGTAGAACAAATGGTGGTCACTCAATACTAGACTAGATGCTTCGCAATGGCTTCTTGTCATTGCACAATATTTATTAGAACGATAATAAACTGCCAAGAACCTATCACCGTGTCTTTTTAGAACATACAAGCTTTTACATTTGTATTGGTGCTTCTTAACATCTTCCCAAGGCAGTTTCCCATTGTTCACCTCTGCACCGTCGCTCTTTCTTAGCTCCATTGTTCGCCTGTATCTGTGTGCTTTGTGTGGGCTCCTCTTGCTGTGTCTTAGAGGCATTATCAGCAGATGCCTTGCACCTGAAAACACTTGCGTTCAAGTGTCGGCTTCAGGTGGGAAATTCGAAACAACACATCAACACTCCTGGCGTGACAACAGCGAGAACGGTACAAAACGCCATGTGGGATGAGATGAAACGCAGCAGCTGATGGTCCTTCAGGAGTGTGTGAAGAGTTTGTGATGGAGGATAATGAGCGGAAGCCACAAGTGGCACAACTGAATGTTCCCCATGGCGTCGTGGTAGAGAAAAGGTTTAATAAAGCAAAAATGATCGCGTTTATAGTGCTACTTCTCCATATCTTCGGTCTGTTCAATTAACTTCGACTTAAGTAACCATCACACACTCATAACAGGTGTTTCGTTATGTCCTGTTGTCGTTCTTAAATATATGTACGCTTGTCTATGTGGAGAACAGCTTAAACTAATGGATGTGTTCACATGACATAAGACAATTCTAGAATACCTACAGTTTAAAAATGAGCTGCAGGTCAGAAATCAGCAGAATTTGGTGACTTTGTTTATGGATCATCTCTGTACTATCCTCATTATTGGTTTACTCAAAGTAGTATTTTTTTTAGGACCGTTTAGGACAGTCGGACGGTCGGACATTTCCATTTGGTGCTACCTCCACAAACCAGGTACTTTTTAGTCCCTTCTTCCCTCAAGTCAAGTAAAGCAAGGACTGAATGTGACGTCCACGGACCGTCAGACGCTGGGTAAATGTTTCTGCAGCAGGAGACAGAACACTGAGGTGTCGTCCGTAAACATGCAGCGCACTACAGAGTCTTTAAAGTCTGAGAGATTTTTTTAAACGTGAGACCTAAATTGCAAACCACAGACATATGGAGTATTCTTTAATGTTCCTATGATCTCCCGAGAGCAAAGGCTGAACAAACCTGTGCAGACAAAAGACTGCACACTTTGTGAGACAAGGTAAAAGATGTGCTAACAAAGAGCAACTCGCCTTGAGACGACAAACAGCGTTCAAACTGATCATGCTTTTAATGCACAGAACATTTCCCTTGAGAGCTGTAAACTCACCACCCTCTGAATTCAAGTGCATTTCAGATGCAAACACTTTAACCTCTTGATTTATGTGCAGCTGAAAGAAAATCTAAACTTTACCCTCCTCTAAGTGTATGGAAGTGTATGAGGGCCAAAGAGTGTGTACATTTGCACTGATGTACTTATCTTATCTTAAAATAGACCTTTTAATGTCCTTTGTATTTGACTGTAGAATGTGAAAAAGCCCAACCAAGTGTGAATTGAACATTTGAGCTTGTTATAATAAAACATTGAGGAAATTAAGCCTTTGGACCCCCTGCGGTTTTCAAGTTCTCCCTCCACTTAGAAATGATGTCTGAAATGTGCCTCGTAGGTGTGATGGACAGAAGCTTAACATTTAAACAAATCATATTGTATGATTTTTAAACAATTTATTTGTATCTTATTCATGCAAATAAGTATTTGGACACCTGCCAAAGATCCACCTCTGCTCCACCTATTCATCTAAATTAGTAGCATCTGTTTGAGCTCGTTAGCTGCATAAACCCCACCCCACAATCAGGGAGACTCCAACTAGGACAAAGAGCTGTCAAAAGACACCAGAGACAGAAATATAGACCTCCACTAGGCCGGAAAGAGCCTTGTGGAGCAGCTTGGGGAAAAAAGATAAACTTTTGGAGCACTTTTGGAGTCAGAAAATGGAAGAGATTAAAAAGGACAGTCTCCCTCAGACTGGGGCTCCATGCACGATCTCAATGAGGATAAGAAAGGTGAGGAATCAGCCCAGAACTACACAGGAGGATCTGGGACCACAGTTTCAAAGGTTACTCTCAGTAATACACTACGTCGTCATGGTTTAAAGTCATGCATCACACAGAAGGTTCCCCTGCTTAATTCAGCACATGTCCAGGCCTGTCTGGAGTTTTCTAATGACCATCTGGATGATCCAGCCAGTTTCCAGACCTAAATCCAATAGAATTTTTTTGGCGGTAGCTTAACCTCAGTGTTGCTCAGCAACAGCCCCAAAACTTCACAAATCTAGAGAAAATTTGTGGAGGAGTGGCCAAAATCCCAACTGCAGTGTGTGTAAACCTGGTCAAGAACCACAGGACGTTTGACCTCTGTAATTGTAAACAAAGGTTTCTGTACCAAATGTTAACATTGATTTTTCTAGGCTCTAAGCGACGCAGAAGAAGAATCTGCACTTCCTCTTCCTCTGGAGTTTGTGGAGTTGTTTAGAAGTGACACAGAGGAAGAAGAATTCAGTGGATTTAGTGATTTGTGGTAAAACTGATGCTTTGCTAAACTTGTTAGCATGTTCTTTATGCTATAGTTATCTGAATAACTGTTCATATGTTACGTTAACATACCAGACACTTACCACAGTTCTGTCTGTGCCTCATGTAGCTGAAGGTGTTAGCGTTAGCATACGTCATGTAGCTGAAGGTGTTAGCGTTAGCATACGTCATGTAGCTGAAGGTGTTAGCGTTAGCATACGTCATGTAGCTGAAGGTGTTAGCGTTAGCATACGTCATGTGGCTGAAGGTGTTACCGTTAGCATACGTCATGTAGCTGAAGGTGTTAGCGTTAGCATACGTCATGTAGCTGAAGGTGTTAGCGTTAGCATACGTACACCTATTCACCATGTTCTCTGTTATTATGTTGAACTGCATTTCAAGATGAAATGACTGTTCTCTGTCTTGGATTTGATCAAATAATCATTACATACGTTTTCTCTTCTCTATGCATTTTTTTGTCTGGTGCGACTTATACTGCGGAGCAATTTAGAATCCGGAAAATACGGTAATGTTGCCCACATGTGCTAATAGCAAAGACTTTTTTCACGTGGAGAGGTTCAATCATTTGGTAATTTAACTGTCTTGATTAATGGGAAATTCTATCCAAAAGCAACCACTGATAAATATATATCTATACATATTTAACGCTACAAGAAATCGCTACAGACAATACATGGAAAATGAACACAATAATTAAGGATGATGAATGTGTTGGCTGGAGGGGCTGTGGTCTTGTGGGGGACCAGACACATTCTAGATATTCTGGGATTGAAAAACTGGCAGTTGAGAAATGTTTCGGCGTGAACATTGGGTATCTTTCAAAATAGTCTTCGAATTGTCATTTCTACCGGCTGAAAAGTGTCCTTCTAATTGCAGCGCACATCATCGCAGTCTCCTGGCCACAGTCCGTCAATGGAAGAGCAAATTGAAAGACATTTATCATATGGAGACAATTACCGCAGGACTGCAAATGAAAGATGATTTATTAATTCATAGATGGTCCTCAATCCAAGTCTATATTTCAAACTAATGATGATGTATCTTTTATCTGCATATAAACATTGGTTTCTTTTTTTTGTTTTCTTTTTTCTCATTTGTTATTTTTGTTTTATTTGTTAATATTTTTTTTCCTTTGTTTTCTTTTTTCTTAATTCATTTTGTGTAATTTATTTATATTTGGTATTTATTATTTTATTTATAAGTAGTTTCTTTTTTATATATTTATTTTATTTTCATTTATCATTTGGTATTTATTTCTTCATTTTATTCATTTATCATTTAAAAATGTCCCCTGAATTCAAAATATAAAACAACAAACATAAACAAGACCAGAGAGACCAAATTAAGTAAATATGAAAATAGAATAATAAACTAGAAAGAGATGCAACGTCCTATTTTGTCCAATATCTGTCAAATTTGTCCTTTTTCAGGGATGTGTGTTTTTTCTTTTCCTCCACTCTCCGTTTGTTTATTTTGTCTTGATCGTCGGTGCAGTTTGTTTCATCCATTTCTTTGTGACGGCCTTGATCCCGGCTGCCAGAAGTCTGTTCCAAACGTATCCATTCATGGCGTCCACGGCAGGAGTTTTGAGGCCAAAGCTCATAGTTCTGAAATTGAGTGGGATGATGATGATGATGATGATGATGAAAACAGCGCTTTGTTCATTTCAGTCCAATATTTTTGTGCAACACGTGAACTTGGTTTGCCACAATTTCTCCAAATTCATCATTTCCCTGTGAATAATGCACATTTTGACACAATGTTATGAAAAAACGGGTCATGTTCTTCCGACAGAATTCTTTCCAAACATGACATTTATTTTTTTTCCCTTTTTCTTATGCAAATGGTGGACATTTTTTGTAAATTTATGGACAAAAGTATGAACAATAAATGAGGAGGCCATAAGGTAAAACATTATACAATTCAATGTAAAAGAAATGAACAAAATCTTGTTTTTTATTCGTCCTAAATAAATGAATGAATGAAATAAAACCATCGTTTTCGTTCTTATTTTATTCCACGACTGTTTTATGATTGTATGTCACCCGCACCAAATCGTAATAAAAATCGTAACAAATAATTATAATGCAATTTCTACAATGTAATTTTGACCTGACAATTTCAATTTAAAATGTCACAATTCCAAGCTCTATTAATCATAAACCAATGTTAAGTGAAACTATTATATTTGATTAAAATTCAAACGTCGCCTACAAACTGACTGGATGAAAGTGTTTTTTGGCCGTAACTTTCCTAATTGTACATAAAAACGTCATATGAGGCGCCACCAACTTTGATAATTTACACTGTGAATAAATTACACAATGAATTGATTGCATTAAGATTCAATTATTCAAAGAGTTTAAGGTTTGTTAATTGTTAAAACAGTCTTGTCTGATTGTGGGAGCTACGTTCAGCCTTTATTATTTAACACTGATTGCATTCATATTTTCATTTCCATGTATAATCTTATGTCATTAAAAACAGCAACAACAAAAGTTTGGGCAATTTATTTCTTGATTTGCGTTTGGGATTTTAGGATACGTAACATGAATGTTTCCAATTTGATTAATTTATGTTGATTCTAAGCAAATCACTAGTGTTTCAGCTACATTAATTTTACAAAAAAACGATGTAAATGTACAACAAATGTCAACATACATACTTGAAATTACTTAAATAAAACATTGGATGAATAAATTATGTCCCAAATTTCATGTTGAGCCAAAGCAAATAATTTTAAGATCATTTACTTATCTACAATCTGTCCATTTAACATAAAAACATAGAAATGGAAAAGTGTAATGTAATATTTATTAAAGGTCAATAATTCCTTCCATAGATTTGTGTGTTTTGGGTGTATTATTTTATTTATTTATACCTTGTTTTTGTTTATTCGTATATATATATATATATATATATATATATTTTTTTACCATTAACCGTCCTTACGATATAATTTTGCACAGTCAGTCATAGTTTATTTTGGGTTGTTGACGTGACGTATTGTGGCAACGGTGAATAATTGACATGACCCTGCGATGACATTTGTGTCCTGTAGGGGTCTCATTCTCATTCAGAGTTACCGATCTTGAGCAAGGCGCCGTCGTCTTCGCACTCTGAAGGTCGCCGTTTGCTAATCGACCGCACGGCTCCGTCTCACTCGCCACTGTGCTCCTTAATTCATTTGCTTCATTAATTAATGTAGTCCCTCATTTGTCTGGGAGCGGTTCGTAGTAAGAAAAGGTTTCCGACTCAAAAAAATGGTTCGAGTTGCAATAAGGTGCACTCTCCTGAGCTGTGATTGGTCCTGCCCAAAGGGGAGGAGTTACCGAAACGAGTGGAAACACACGTTGGACATATTTATTATCGTTTTACCCCAATCAAGTGGCAGGAAAAGCCGTGGGGGCGGGGCCATTCAGGGGCAATTTACTCCAAAGGAACATATTTTTCAGACAATTTCAACATCTTTTAAACAAAATAAGGTTCCCTAAAATAATGTAAGAATACAGTTAGTGTAGTAAGGCATTTTAAGATAGAAATGAGATGAATAAACCTTGTCTTCTTCACGTTTCCCTGTCGTTCCTGTGGCGGATACTGTAAACAGCGCCTCCTCCTGGACATTTTGTTTGAGTTATAAAAATGGGCCAGAGCAGACCCCAACAGACCTCAACAGACCACAGCAGACCACAGCAGACCCCAACAGACCACAGCAGACCAGAGCAGACCCCAACAGACCCCAACAGACCTCAACGGATCACAGCAGACCACAGCAGACCTCAACAGACCAGAGCAGACCCCAATAGACCACAGCAGACCCCAATAGACCACAGCAGACCTCAACAGACCACAGCAGACCCCAACAGACCCCAACAGACCACAGCAGACCCCAACAGACCACAGCAGACCCCAACAGGCCACAGCAGACCCCAACAGACCACAGCAGACCCCAACAGACCACAGCAGACCACAGCAGACCCCAACAGACCCCAACAGACCACAGCAGACCCCAACAGACCACAGCAGACCCCAACAGGCCACAGCAGACCCCAACAGACCACAGCAGACCCCAACAGACCTCAACAGACCACAGCAGACCCCAGCAGACCACAGCAGACCCCAACAGACCCCAACAGACCACAGCAGACCTCAACAGACCACAGCAGACCAGAGCAGACCCCAACAGACCACAGCAGACCCCAATAGACCACAGCAGACCTCAACAGACCACAGCAGACCCCAACAGACCACAGCAGACCACAGCAGACCCCAACAGACCCCAACAGACCAAAGCAGACCCCAACAAGACCACAGCAGACCCCAACAGGCCACAGCAGACCCCAACAGACCACAGCAGACCCCAACAGACCTCAACAGACCACAGCAGACCCCAGCAGACCACAGCAGACCCCAACAGACCCCAACAGACCACAGCAGACCCCAACAGACCACAGCAGACCACAGCAGACCCCAACAGACCACAGCAGACCCCAGCAGACCCCAACAGACCAGAGCAGACCCCAGCAGACCACAGCAAACCCCAACAGACCACAGCAGACCTCAACAGACCACAGCAGAACACAGCAGACCCCAACAGACCACAGCAGACCCCAACAGACCACAGCAGACCCCAACAGACCAGAGCAGACCCCAGCAGACCACAGCAGACCCCAACAGACCACAGCAGAACACAGCAGACCCCAACAGACCACAGCAGACCCCAACAGACCACAGCAGACCCCAACAGACCACAGCAGACCTCAACAGACCACAGCAGACCACAACAGACCACAGCAGACCCCAACAGACCCCAACAGACCACAGCAGACCCCAGTGGCAAAGATGATGGCACATACCACCTTAGACAGCGTCCAAACGTTCTCCTCCCGGTCCAGGTCATAGTCCACATACCAAATACTCCTCTACCACATCTACACAGACCACCTGGATGGAGGTCAAGGGTCACAGCGGCTTTGGTCCTTAGTCTCAGCGCCCTGCACTCCCTCATCACCATCACAGATCCATCCAGCCACTGCAGAGTCAGCATCATTTCAGCCTTTTCTTTAAGCTCTACACAAAGTAAGTCCAGTTCTTATTATAGATCACGACGATGCTTCACGATGACGTTCTGTTTTCACAAGGCCAATAAGGAGTCACATTCATATCAGCTACCTCGCAGGTGTAATCATTCAAAACTGTCCCTCTATTGTATTCGCTGAGTCCTCTCTGACGCCGGGGCTTTTGTTTCGCCGTCTCACTTTGGACAGTGGCCACGGAGCAGCTCATGACAGAGGATTAGTCACGGCGCTGCCCCCCTCGGAGAGCTCCGCGGGCGCTGCAGCCGGAGTAAATGAGCAGTGAGAGGAGCCCACGTGGAGATCAGGTCTGTGTCAGAGGCCCTACGGCAAATACATACAAACATGCACCCGGAGAAACTGTCCAAAAGAAAGACAGAGAGAGCCAATTGCAGAGGCGCCGGTGGACGGAGTGAAAGGACAATGGGAAGTTGGGAGGTTTTTAAGATAGAAATGAGATGAATAAACCTTGGGGCGGAAAGAATGAATCCAAACAATGGTAAAAAAAAGTCCCGCGTGAAAGAATGATGAGTTCTTTTAATAAAGATTTGTAGATTGGAATCCAGCTTTTGCCAGCTCCTTCTGTCTTCATTGTCAAGTACACTCTCCTGAGCTGTGATTGGTCCTGCCCAAAGGGGAGGAGTTACCAAAACGAGTGGAAACACGCGTAGGACATATTTATCATAGTTTTACCCCAATCAAGTGGCAGGAAAAGCTGTGGGGGCGGGGCTATTCAGGGGCAATTTACTCCAAAGGAACATATTTTTCAGACAATTTCAACATCTTTTTGAACAAAATAAGGTTCCCTAAAATAGGGTAAGAATACAGTAAGTGTAGTAAGGCATCATTTTAAGATAGAAATGAGATGAATAAACCTTGGGGGTCTCCACGTCCTTGGGCACAAAGGCGTCTCATATTGCTTGTCTGAGTTGTTTTCGACCTCATCGCCACCAGGGCAAGTGATGCGTTGGAATCAATATTTGGTGCCACATTCTTTTTACTTTGAATAATTTGATCAAGGACAATTTGAGTATAACACAGTGAATACGAGAGAGTGGATATCGTTCCACCCCCAATGTGGCTGTTACTACCACTGTGGGACAAGTACCCTAGTTTCTGGACTATAAGTCGCACCTTTTTTCATAGTTTTGGCCGGAATGCGACTTATACTTATATTTATACTTATATACTTGTACTCCGGAGCAACTTATATGTGATATTATTTGATATTTTCACACTTGCAACTGCATTTCATACTCCAGTGCGACTTATATATGTTTTTTTCTTCTTTTTTCTTATCATGCATTTGGTGGTGCGACTTATACTCCGGTGCGACTTATAGTCCGGAAAATACGGTACAAATGTAGCTAAAGGCGCTTCAGCACACTTTTATTTATTGTATTAAAGGGTTTGTTGCCCATTGGCTTGATTCGATGGGACAGCTTTGGCGTGACACGGGGCGGGGGGAGAGAGAAGGGAGGACATGCAGCACATTGCGTCCGGCTGCACTTGGCTCCTGCCGTGTTAACCACTCCACCGTCGGGCATGAGATGTTGTTGCTCTGCCTGGAATGTTCCACACGATGGGATTAAACGTGACGCCGCCAGGCTAAGTACGTTTTTAACAGTTACAAATGACTGTGGGCGAATTCAAAAGGTGTAAAGCCGCACTGTGTGACATTCCAGGCAGAGCAATAGCATCTTTGTGGAGACGAGCCTCCACTAGACGAGCCACGTTTGTTGTTCTTATAATGAAGCTGGTCTGGAGAGGAAGACAGCCGAGAGGACGAGGGGACAGTGGAGGAACTCCCTGTGCAGAGGCCGAACAGCCAAAAAATCCAAAAATACGCTCTACGACTGTCCAAAAGTATATTCCGAAGCACAACGGAATTCGAAAAGTGGAAAGTGCCGCAAAGAGGGGGAAAGAGACCATCAAAGGAGCTTCCCATGGTCACTTCGATATTTAACCCCTGACCCCCTTTCAAACTAGATGTTCTGAACCACAAACACACATTTTTGTTTACATCTCATTTATAGGTAAAAAGGTCAAACACATTAAAAAAAAAAAAAAAAAAACACTGATTCCAGTAGGTTTTTATTGTTTCCAAGCAATAGAGTGAACTAAAAAGTAATATATTGTCTGGAATCCTTTAAATATTAACCTTATTTATTTTGTATTAACCTTTATTCAACCTAGTAACACCCATGAAAATCGAAACCTCTTTTTCAACTTAATCGCCCCCAATCATTTAGAATACAGCTAAAACATAAAACCTGGAACACCACCCTGAGCGTGAATAAATAACAACAAAAAAACATCCAACCTTTAATCTAAAGTCTGTCAAAAAGGTTAAATTCAAGCCAAATTATGATTCTTTCCATTATTTTGAGTCAGTTTGGTGCAGTTTTTCGTGATGGCCTTTTCCCCCTATTGCCAAAAGTACGCTCTAAAAGTATCCATCTATAGTGTCCACGGCATGAGATTCTTCAAGGGTGACCTTAAGTGCCACTGCCAACTTAAGAGCATTTTGTGTGTGTTTCAAACTTACTTCGTCACTGTCTCGATGTCAAGACTAACCCACTCGCAACTCCCGTTTTATAAAAGATTACTCAGAATTCTCCCTCCGCGGCTCCTTCCTCATCTCATCCATGAAATCACCACATTCACTGGAGCGTCAAATACATTTTCACCTCTCGTACGCTGCACAGCTAAATATATCTTTTACTAAGACCTCACTGCACTATCATTAAAGGGGCAATGCTCGCAGCGCTCACCAACTCTACTCATTCATCAAAAATATAAGTGCGTTTTATGTCTTTTATCTCCTTCCTCTTGAGGTGCAAATGAGTTCGTAATGTTCTGACAGCTGTGGGCCTTTGAAGATATTACTCATTACTAAACATGATCAGGTTGCGCATGCTTTGAAGACATATTTTGTGTCTTCTGTAGCTGAAAAACTGCTTTACGGTTTGACTCTGTTCCCTTGCCGTCTCACTCCGCCTGTTACATAACCGGTGTCTTTATGATTCACGGTAGAGTTTTTGCCCCGTTTCACATATTCTTGAATTGGACTTGTAATTTAACATAAGAACAGCCATGTTTAAGAAAGTACTTTTCCTTTGTATGGCCCTTTTCGCAAAAACTCAACTCGTCAACAAAGTGAAAGATAATGTGCGTTTTCAACAAAGTCCAAACAAAGAGTCTATAGAGGCAGAATCAAGTTTGAAGGGCTTTCCCACTAAAAAACAGAGCAAACTGTGGTTTCACAAGCATTAACACCGGCAGGGCCGGCCCAGCCTATAAACGAACTAAGCAGCCGCGTAGGGCCCCGATGCGTTAGTAGGGCCCCCAATCTGGCAACCCGTCTTATGCGAAGTGCAAGCGCAGCGTGCGCCACTAGTGTAGTAGCGCTGCTGGCGCGGCAGCGCACACAGCGGTAACATAACGCACAAACGGCATTTATTTGTAATGACAATCTGGCAACCAAGACACCAAACCTGCGCTGATTGGGCAACTTCATTGTGCGCGAGGAGCTCGAGAGCAAAACATAAACACAAAACAACGTGGTCCCTGCGTGGTCCTCATGTCCAGAGGAATATATCCCCTCGATGCCGAAAAACGAAAGAAGAAACTTCTTGACGATGTAAAGAAACTGCAAACTCAACAACACTCTCCAGGTATTGAACTTCTCTTACAAAGAGACGGTTAATGCTGCTGTTTGAAACAACACGATTCTGTCACGTTAGTTCGCTCAGGCTGGAGGCGACGAGAGCTCTGCTCCGCGCATAATATGTGTCTGAATGAAAGATAATAAGTTTAACATTTACACCAGCCCCGTAGTGTTAGCTGCAGGTGAGGCCGGTGAGGGGCGTCTAGGCCCCAGGTCACTAAGAGGCGGAGATCCGGTCCAGACGAGCGCCGTCTCGTCCAGAACCTCTGACGTGAGACTTTGGAGTGAACAGTGTGCGGCCCCTGTCCCGGGCCCCTGTCCCGGGCCCCTGAGCAGGGCCCCTGTGCAGCCTCAGTTAGAGATGAGCTGGTTTGAGTTTGCGTCCCCTCTCTCACCATGTGTGAGATCAATCGTGACTCGTGATGTCTGTTTGACTTCTTAACGTGCAATGAGAGGAACATAAAGGTTTATGCATGTAAGGTCCATCAGCCAATCACATCGCAGCATTGTTTCACGCAGGAGTCCAGTGTGTGATGTTCAGATCAGAACAAACATTTATATTGTAATTAACTTTTAATAGAGCAATAAAACATTTCAATTGATTTAAAAAGCATCATTAGACTATTTGTTATAAATTATAATAAATTGATAGTGAAAAATAACCAGACATATTATGATTACGTCTGTTATAGAATAATACTATATATTTTTATACAAAAGTGGCAAAGTTGCAGAAACACAGTCTCTTCACTATAGCGAGGTTTGGACCTTCTCTTCTCATTCTGTTCATTCTCTGGGAATAACATGTTTGCACTGTGTAGCTTTATGAGTGTTATCAAGCAATGTTTATGCCATTTGTTTAATTTAATATAACTTGTTTTGTCACTTTAGCAAGAAGGAACAGTTGGGAGCTGTAAAAGATAAATTTGTAAGGATAACTATTAATTTTACATTTTCAGTTAAAATGAATCAATTTGATCATAATTATTTTTCATAGCCATTATTGTATTGAGTAATTAAGTACACTATTGTATTAATAACTGGCTTTAATCATTTTCTCCTGGCACAGTTTCATCACATCATCATTTTATAGCATTATGGACCACATTAAAATGCACCAGAAGACCCAAAAAGGTCTGAAAATCTCCCCCAGACCCCCCCTGTTCATTAATTTAAACTGCTAATGTGGCTGTAAATCCTTAACCCCCACAAATACATCCAAAAACATATCTGGGATGTGTGTTATTTGTACAGGGAGTAGAGGTGATGTCAGCGGAATACCAAGTTGCATTGTGGGATTTAAGTTATCAATATTTGAGCTTGTGAGGTGCTGAGAATATACCTAGATGGCAAACGGATGCCCTGGAGTTTTGGTGCGCTTTGTTTGCGTTGAAGAAAGTTCCCATATGTGAATTGTTTACTGACAATGGCAATAAAACTGATTCTGATGACGTGGTGAGGGGCCCCCAAAAATGTTTTCGCTTAGGGCCCCCTGAAGGCTTGGGCCGGCCCTGAACACCGGGTGTGCACTGAGTCTGGTCCGAGTGCGGTTGAGGACACGCGCCGGTCAAGCCAGACTTTATAAATGCTTCAAATCAATGCGTGCGGCCTGCTGCAAAGAACGCAGAGTAAGTGTATTTTTCCCAGAGACCACGGCGGTCCGGTGAAACCACATGGATCTGCGCGGGGTTCGTCAACAACGGACCACAGTGGTGTAGCGGGCAATCTGCGAGTCCTGGAGTCGGTGTAGACGAGGCGTGATGGTGCCAGGGTGTTTAGGCCGTAACCCTTTGTACAGATGTGAGCCATGAGCGTCATCTCCAGCACACACAGCTTCAAGAAACACATGGGTCATCTAGCACCGCTGTCCCTCGTCTATGATCGTGGACTGGACTGAAATGATGTTCTGTGATACTTTCTAGCATATTTTCTGTATTATAAGTCGCACCTTTTTTCATAGTTTTTGCTGAGGTGCGACTTCTACTCCAGATAGTGATATTATTTGTCATTTTCACACTGGCAACCACAAGAGGGCGCTCAAGGCTCTATGCGACGCAGAAGAAGAATCTGCACTTCCTCTTCCTCTGGAGTTTGTGGAGTCGTTTAGAAGTGACGCAGAGGAAGAAAAATTCAGTGGATTTAGTGATTTGGGGTAAAACTGATGCTTTGCTAAACTTGTTAGCATGTTCTTTATGCTATAGTTCTCTGAATAACTGTTCATATGTTACGTTAACATACCAGACACTTACCACAGTTCTGTCTGTGCCTCATGTAGCTGAAGGTGTTAGCGTTAGCATACGTCATGTAGCTGAAGGTGTTAGCGTTAGCATACGTACACCTATTCACCATGTTCTCTAATCTGTTATTATTTTAAATTGCATTTCAAGTTTAAATGTCTTTGTCTTAGATTTCATCAAATAAATTTCCCCAAAAAACTCAACTTATACTCCAGTGCGACTTATATATGGTTTTATTCTTCTCTATTATGCATTTTTTGGCTGGTGCGACTTATACTCCGGAAAATACACTATTATTATTAATATATATACTCTATTTTGTTTCGTGTGTTTGAAAGTGTTAAATGTTCCTCCGCTCTTCCCCTTCTCGTTGGCGCCAGACGCCGAGCTGCCAGTTCAGCCCATGTTTTGGCGACGTTTCCGTGGCGAGCCCATCGAGCAGACACTGAGGCCTTGTTGAACCGAGAGGAGAGCGTTACACATTCATTTTCACCACTCCACGGCTCCAGCTGCCTCGCTAAAGCCAGCTGTCTCCGGGGAATTGCTTTGCACTCAGAGGTGACCCACTAGAGAGTATGTTGACAGATCAGATTGGAATGTGTCGCTGTGCATATTTCATAGCAGTTGTACAATAGGCCGCTCCGCCCAGATGAATGTGTTTGGAATTGTTGCGCACACAGCTTACGTGTGGTCGAGTGGTCGGTCGGTAAACCCCACTTGAAGCGTGACCACTGCCAATGAATATGATATAAAGTTGTATGTAAATGTTTATTGCCATTGTCAGTGAACAAAATTCAAACTTGCTTCAGCTTTAAGGTGGAACATACAACAATCAATAATTATAATAGCAAAATATATCAAATAAGGCATGCATACAATTAAGAATTTAGTAATACAATAAAATGGACTTTGTCTGAGTATATACACAAAATGTACAGTTGGTCAAAAAAATGACCAATGCAATGAATAGATGTTGGTTCATGTTAACTGGAGATGTAGATCTTCTGCTCTATCCAAATTTGAATCAAAGTTTGAATCCGAAAGACGAAAAAACAAAAAGGGGGAGTGTGTGTACGCAGTTTTTATGAAATAGCTACCCACAGGTTGTTTCATCATTTGAGTATGTCTCCTTTAAAATGGAGCTAAAACATTCTCTTCATTGTTTTATACAAGCCTCTCCAGCACTGCCAAAGTTTTATTGATGATTTTACTGAGATGTTTCAGTCGTATGCACAGACTTTGATGGTTTGGTCATTACAGGTGATTTCAATGTGCATGTTGATAATATTTGTGACAGAAACGCTAAAGAGCTTGATGCTGTTCTTGAAACCTTCAGTCTTACTCAGCATGTGAGAGGCCCCACCCACAACAGAGTGGCCCCACCCACAGCAGAGTGGCCCCACCCACAGCAGAGTGGCCCCACCCACAGCAGAGGGCACACTCTAGATCTCATAATTACAAAGGGAGTAAATATTTCAAATATGTCAATGTGGTCGATGCTGCTCTGTCTGATCGGCTGGTCCTGCAGCTGTTCAGAGGAGACACATGAATTGGTAATGGCTAATTGTGTTTTTGTAGAATGTTCTGGACACCATCGTTTTTCCTGGCCGAGAAAGAGGGTCTGAGGACGGGGGATGCTGGGACACTGCCAAGTCCCAATGAACATCTGTTTTTCACTGTCGCCCTCCGAGGCAACAGCTGTTGGGATTTTTTGAATTGCCCCCATGAAGGTTAAAATGGTTAAAAATAAGCAGAAAGCACCATGGAGAAATAATGATTCGGTCAGGGCACAGGGTCGAGAGTGCAGTGACAAACGGTGAGGCTGAGCAAAATAATGTGTCTATTTGCCGTAACCCGACCGACCCGGTACGAAACTAGCCGACTGAAATAAATGATCTGCATTTTGTTGAAAAAACATCAAAATCTTTTCTTTTTCAATTATTTCGCCGAGTCACGGACAAGTCTTTCCTAAACCACCGTGTTGAACATTTTTATCACGCTGGTAAACCTATCTGTCAACTCAAAGTACTGATAACGCACTGCGCAACACATGTATATTGTGTAGTCGTTATATTGCCTTTTACAAGTTGGTTTGATTGTTGTTGTTGTTGTTGTTGTTGTTTTATGGCGGTTGACATCCGAGTGTTGCATTACCGCCAGACTTTATTGTTGTTGTTGTTGTTGTTGTTGTTGTTGTTTTATGGCGGTTGGCATCCAAGTGTTGCATTACCGCCAGACTTTATTCCTCAGACTTTGTCGTAGTTGTTGTTGTTGTTGTTGTTGTTGTTTTATGGCGGTCGGCATCCAAATGTTGCATTACCGCCAGACTTTATTCCTCAGACTTTTCGACCGTAAAAGTACTCCTTCCATTGCTTTGGTGTTACAAAGCCCATGAGGTCATGATATGTTGTTGTTGTTGTTGTTGTTGTTTTATGGCGGTTGGCATCCAATTGTTGCATTACCGCCAGACTTTATTCCTCAGACTTTTCGTAGTCCTCAGACTGTTGTTGTTGTTGTTGTTGTTTTATGGCGGTTGGCATCCGAGTGTTGCATTACCGCCAGACTTTATTCCTCAGACGTCTCGTAGTCCTCAGACTCTGTCGTAGTCCGTAAAAGTACTCCTCCCATCGCTTTGGCGTTACAAAGCCCATGAGGTCATGATGTGTTTTTGTGACTAGAATAGTTGTTGTGTCAGAGACCAACCGGCTTTATTCCAGGGAGACTCTTCTTCACCTTCCTCGCCCTCTTTGACGTTCGGTGCTTTGGAAGTACAAAGCCCATGAGATCATGGGACGTCTTTGTTGTTTTACAAAGCCCATGAGGTCATGGGACGTCTTTGTCGTTTTATCCTTTAGAAGTCCTTCTTCCATCACTTTGGCGTTTCTAGGCCCACGAAGTCCAAGCGCGTTAGGACATCCTCTTGCTCCTCATCCTCGGCTCAGTCTCCAACACCCCCCACCTCTATAAACGTTTACCCAGCCCTGTGCTACATAAGTAAGCAACCACAGCCTGACACAAACCCTGTGACTGGATCGCCAGAACGTTCCGCAGATTGAACTCCCGCCCATTATTCCGAAACCACAAGGCCAACCCGGCCCTTTCCCTATCATAAGCCTCACAGCAAATCAGCACATGCTCAACAGTCTCTGGCACCTGACAGTGACCACACAGACCGGTCGGATGTTTGCCTATCCTACTCAGTGACCAATTGAGTCCAGTATGGCCAATCCTCATGCGGGCGAAGGCCCTTTCCTCCCACGCGTTCCTGCCCATAGACCCGCAAGGACCCACACTACCCTGTATGTGATAGAGATGCCGTCCAGTAACACAGTGGCTCCAAAATTCCTGCCAAAGGCCGACCACATGACTCTTGATAACGGGCTTGATTTCAGACTTGCCCAACTCAACCGCCACATCAATTGATGGCCGCCGAAGGGAACGTTTAGCCAGTGCATCAGCCATTTCGTTACCATCCACCCCCACATGCGCAGGGACCCAAATGAAGGAAACCCTCTCATCCTTCCTGGACAGGGAGAGCATCAGACAGCAGATGCCATTCAACACATCCTGTCTGCAATCCGATTTCCCAGATTTAATGCTTTGCAATGCAGAAAGGCTGTCAGAGGCCACCACAATGCCGCAACACTGCAAAGCAGATTCCGCCCATTCCAACGCCAACCGTATCGCTATGAGTTCCGACGTGAAAACAGAAAGGCGATCTGTCAACCTCTTCTTGACCGCTAGCCCCAGGTCAGGCACAAAATAAGCGGCGCCAGTACGCCCACTCTCAGGATCCCTAGACCCGTCGGTATAAATAAACACATCACCTGAGTGCTTATCGATGATCGCTTGAACGGCAAACTGCGGTGCCCTCCCAGCGACTCCTCTAAGCTTGCCATGCAAGCTAACATCAACAGGAGCCGGGACAAACTTCCACGGAGCTATAGCAGACAAAGCCACCGACGGGCTCACACGCAGATCACCAACCCCCGCAAGCCGCGCCTTCGCATTTCCTACCTGGCTGAAAACCATACCGCCAGCCTCACTCTGCCCCCCATCAACCCTGAGAAAGTCCCTCACCGGGTGAGAGCTCGTATGACCTTGCACATTCACCCAGTAAGCCAACAGAAGTTCTAGCCTCCGGAGCCGTAACGGCAATTCCCCCAACTCAACCTGCAGCGCCGAGACAGGGGAGGTCCTAAAAGCCCTACAGCAGATGCGCAAGGCCTGGGCTTGCTCCACATCAAGCTTCTTTAAGTTAGTCTCAGCCGCAGACATGTAGGCTATACAGCCATAATCAATAGCCGCCCTCATGACGGCCCGATAAATACCCAGGAGCGACCTTCTGCTGGCCCCCCAGTCCTGGCCGGATAGACAACGAAGCAAGTTATTCACCCTTTTGCATTTACCACTGACCTCATCAATGTGCCGACGCCAACTAAGCCTCTCGTCAAAGGTGACCCCCAAGAACCTCACCTCCCTGACCTGTTCGAGCACCTGCCCATGCAGTCGAAGGGAGACGTCCCTATGCCCATTGAAGAAACAGATCACTTGAGACTTCCGTACGGACAGTTTAAACCCCCACTTCAGGGTCCACTGCTCCACCTGCTGTATTGCCCTTTGCAGTTTCGCCTCGTAAAACCGGAGATTCCTCCCTCTCACCCATAGAGCGCCATCGTCAGCATAAAGGCTCCTCCCAACAGACCCATCCACGTCGTCAAAGATGTCCTTAATCATAACATTGAACAAGATAGGGCTACACACACTCCCCTGCGGGATCCCATTCTCCACCCCATAGACCCCAGAGTAAGCAGCGCCCACTCTGGTTTGGATACGCCGGCCAGACAGAAAGCTCCGGACCCAGTTAAACAGTTTACCCTTCACACCACACTTCCGCAGCTTAATGAGGAGCCCATCCTTCCAAACCATATCGTACGCCTTCTCCACATCAAAGAGCACCGCAATAACCTTTTCTTTCTGAGCCCTGGCCAGCTGGATATCAGATTCCAAACACAACACGGAATCCATGGTGTTCCTGCCCCTACGGAAACCACTCTGGTGCGCAGGAAGCAAACCCCGACTCTCCAAGAAGTAATCCAACCGCTCGGTAACCATGCGCTCCATCGTTTTCCCGAGCTGCGACGTCAAGGCAATCGGCCTATAACTTGAAGGGTCAGACGCTGGCCTACCCGGCTTCAGAACCGGCACCACCGTAGACTGTTTCCACGCAGATGGAACACAACCTGAATCCCAAACACGGTTGAAAAGACCCAGGACTAGCCCAAGCGTGTCATCAGTCAAATGAGAGAGCATGTCATAGCACACCTCATCTCTACCCGGGGCTGTCTGTTTCGCCTTAGAAAGTGCTCTCCTTAGCTCAAACAAACTAAACGGAAGGTCAAGGTCATCTTGAGTCGAAGGCTGGTGCCCAATCAGCTCAGAATTCTGGGCCAAAGTACTCTCCCTGTAGTGCCTTTCCGCAGGTGAGAGATTGTCAGAGCTGTGCACCGACACAAAGGTGCTGGCCAACAGTTCAGCTTTGTCAACGTCGCTGACTGCTTCAACACCATTCAGTACTAGGACCGGGGTCCCATGACGGCGCTCAACCCCATGCATCCGCTTAATCATCCCCCAAACATCCCCGAGACGCGTTTCTCTCCCAATTTTGGAACAATACCGCCTCCAATAGGCACTCTTGGCCGTTCTCACAGTTTTCCGCACAACAGCGCGGGCCCTCTTGTAGTCAATGAGGGCACCCTCAGTGTGGGCAACCCTTAGCCGGCGAAACGCCGCATTTCTCGCCCTAACAGCATGACCACATGCTTCAGTCCACCACGGCACCCGCTTCCTATGTCCACTACCACCACTCTTAGGAATCGTGCCTACCGCTGACTGCGTGATGAGCGAGACAATTGCACTATTGAGATCATCCACCTGAGTCAATCCTCCTTCCTGCAGAACCCTAGAACCATCATCAGCTTTCCTCAGGAAAGCCCCCCAGTTCGCCCTTGCCAACTGCCACCTCTGGATCACACAGCTCCCAAAGCCAATCACGGTGCGGACTAGATAGTGATCGCTACCAAAAGAAAGATTACCAAGAACCTCCCAACTACAAACACCAGCTAACTCCTTGGACACAAGTGTAAGATCTATTGCACTTTCCGCACCGGTCCCCATATCATAGCGGGTCCCACCCCCATCATTCAGACAAACCAACTCCCTTTGATTGATAAAACCCTCTACCACCTGCCCATGCCTATCGGTACCACTACCGCCCCACAAAGCGCTATGCGCATTAAAATCCCCACACCACACGGCCTTTCCCCGAACATCCTTACCGATACTATGCAAGGACTCTAACGTTAACTCACCACACGGATTATAAAGGTTAACCACAGTAACAGCTTCACCACCCAGCCAGACCCTCACCGCCAGGGCCTCCGGCGCTTTACTCACACTGACAACAACGTAATTTAGGTCATCTCGGACAAACACAGCCACACCTCCGCCTCTACCCTGCTCCCTATCATTCCTAACACACACATACCCTTGTATCCCAAAACCCCACCTAGGTCGTAACCAAGTCTCCTGCACGCACATAACGTGAGGCTTGTTCAACAAGGTAGAGACAAAATGCTTAAATTCCTGGCCATTAGCACGAAGACTACGCGCATTCCATTGCAAGACAACCACCGCCATTATGAGCCCCCGGAACCTGACGGCGCATCGGGAGCCCCCCCACTCCCACTGCCAGAATGGGGCAGGGCGCCCTCCCGCAGCGCATCCTCCATCTCCGTCCACTCGGGGCCCCCAGCTCCAAAGTACTTCCCTGCAGCCTTAGCGATGATCTTAGTCTTTTCGGATCTCTTCTTGGTTTGCCCAGTACAGTTAATCACTTCCACTATAAAGAGGAAGAAATCTTTCCTCTTCACAACCAGTACATCCTCCGCACCCACAGGGCCTCTGCCCGTGGAAGGCACACTCACAGGCATCCCAGTGAGGACCTCCCCCTGGCCGCGGGCAACGCTGCCCCCTCCCCTGTCGCCTAGGACACCAGCAGCACTGGCAGCCCCCACTGCATCCACCGTCACCTGACTACCAGACACCTTCTTGACCGCATCCGCGTAGGATATGCCTTGAGAGGCCCTAACTTTTTGCACCTCAGCAGCCCTCTTGCTGAACACGCATCCCCCGTAGGCAGAGCTATGCTCTCCCCCACAGTTACAGCACTTGAGTTTTGCTCCGTCGTCACACTTCCCATACTCGTGGTCTCCTGCACATTTACCACACTTCTGCTTCCCTCTACAGACCGCTGCAATATGCCCAAAGCGCTGGCACTTGAAGCAACGCAGGGGCGGCAGAACATATGGGCGTACGCCATAGCGCATGTACCCAACGCACACCACACGAGGCAGGATCCCACCTTCAAATCTAATCATTATCGACAGGCTGTCACACCTTACCCCATCCCGGGTCATCTTCAACCGCCTAGCATCCACCACCTTAGCTCCAGTCAAATTCTCCTTTATGTCATCCACAGATGTCGTCGTAGGGACGCCTACTATAACTCCCCTAACCGTGCCTCTTACAGCATCAGACACAAGAATGTCCTTCCCCCCCAGAGACTTAGCTTCAATCGCCTTCCTTTGCTGAGCCACGTCCTTGCACACGACCAGCAGCGAGCCATCCCTAAGGACACTCGCATGCTTGACCACAGTCAGGCTCCTTGTCAACGCCATCGGATCCCACCCCTTAAAGGACGCATTATCCTGCGCGAGCTTTATGAACACCTTACACTCTGAACTCACATCCCCGACATCTGCAACCCCCTCGCCCTGCTCCTCACTGAGAGAGCCCTCCATAGACGAGCAAGAAGACGCCCTACGCTGCACAGGATCAGTGGCTCCAGGGGGGTCCTCCCCGCTGTTCATATCGTCACCGACCAGGTCACGCTTCCTCTTCTTCTTCCCCGTCATACGGACCGAGGCGTTCCTCTATGTTGCCGTAATATCCAAACTGTTGTCGTTGTTGTTTTTTATGGCAGTTGGCATCCAAGTGCACGAGGTATCGTCGTGCACTATTCTAGTCGCAAAGACATATCATGACCTCATGGGCTTTGTAACACCAAAGCAATGGAAGGAGTACTTTTACGGACTACGACAGAGTCTGAGGACTACGACAAAGTCTGAGGAATAAAGTCTGGCGGTAATGCAACACTTGGATGCCAACCGCCATAAAACAACAACAACAACAACAACAACAACAACCGGCTTTATTCCAGGGAGACTCTTCTTCATCTTCCTCTCCTTCCTTGACGTTCGGTGCTTCTACCGCACAGCTCCACTCTTCAGGCTTCACTCTACAGGCCTTAATATGTCCACCGATGTCCACGAGACTGGGCGAGGACAGGAGACCACCCCCACCCCCATCTCGTCACTCCGATCACCCCGACTCCCCACAAGCAGACCCCCATCACTCCGACTCCCATTTAGCGCCTTTAGCCTGTTTTCTATATCTGCCCAATCAAGCTCCTTTGTTCCAAGGAATCTCCCTGCAGCTTTAGCAATGATCCTGATCCTTTCAGTTCTGCTTTGAGTCTGAGCAGCACAGTTTACAACATCCACCATAAAGAGTACAAAATCCTCTCTATCCACAACCAGGGTATTCTCATTAATTCTGGAACCTGCACACTTGGGACCTCCACTCTTGAAACCTTCACACTTCTTGGGAGCCACGCTGGCCTTTCTCATTTCGCCCTGGCTGGGAGCAGCGCTGGCTCCTCTCTCTGTATTTACTCTAAACTCGTTACTTGAAACTTTCTTGACTGCATCTGCATAGGATATACCTTGAGAGACCTTTATTTTCTGCACCTCAGCAGCTCTTTTGCTAAACCTGCATCCCCCGTAGGCAGAGCTATGTTCTTCCCCACAGTTACAGCACTTCAGTTTTGCACCCACGTCACACTTCCCATACTCATGATCTCCTGCACATTTACCACACCTTTGCCTCCCTCTACAGACCGCTGCAATATGTCCAAAGCGCTGGCACTTAAAGCAACGCAGGGGCGGCGGAACATATGGCCTGACGCTATAGCACATGTACCCAATGAACACCTTACTAGGCAGGCATCTCCCTTCAAGTGTTACCATTACCAACAAGCTGTCACATCTTACCCCAAACCGGGTCACCTTCAAACGCCTAGCGTCCACCACCGTAACTCCCGTCAAATTCTCTTTAACTTCATCCACAGACGTCGCCGTAGGGACACCTACGATAACTCCTCTGACCGTGTTTCTTTCAGCATTAGACACAAGAATGTCCTTTCCACCCAGACGTTTAGTTCCAATCGCCTTCCGTTGCTGAGCCGCGTCCTTGCACACGACCAGCAGCGAGCCATCTCTAAGGACACTCGCACTCGTGATCACTCCCACAGCTACAGTTAGGCTCTTTGACAATGCCACTGAATTCCACTCCTTAAAGGATGCACTATCCTGTGCAAGCTTTATGATCACCTTACAGTCTCTGCTCTCACCCCGGACATCAATAGCTTCAGCCTCATCCTGCTGCTCATTCCCAGAACCCTCGGACGAGCTAAGGGACTTTTTACGTTTCCGGGCACGTGCAGGCAGAAAAGGCTGCTCCTCCACGCCGTCCAGAACGTCTTCCATCCCCGATCCACTCTCCTCCGCCATCTCCCGTCTCTCCAGACCGGGTGTTGATGCCCAAAGCGCTGGCACTTAAAGCAACGTGTGTAAATGTGTAAACTTTCTCAAAAGTTTTAATTGTTGCATTACCGCCAGACTTTATTCCTCAGACTTTTTGTAGTCCTCAGACTGTCGTAGTCCGTAAAAGAACTCCTTCCATTGCTTTGTTGTTGTTGTTGTTGTTGTTGTTGTTTTATGGCGGTTGGCATCCGAGTGTTGCATTACCGCCAGACTTTATTCCTCATGGTGTCGGCGCCACTGAAGTGTCCATAGTACATGCCACGCTCTATCACGGTGTCTTACGCAATGAATTCTGGGATTGAAACACGCCCAGTAGCGTCATCACAACAAACATGGCGGCGCCCAAAAGAAAGGATAGCGGCGTACAAAAGATCAATTGAAATGTCTTAATATCGTGAGATTTAGTCTCCTGATCTGATTGATAGACGTTTTCCGTCATTGACTGTTGAAGCCTGACCCCTGGCGGTCACTGCGGGTCAAAAAATGGCAACATTTTTATTTATTTTTTGCCTTCAAAGTGAAAAAAATAAGAATTTGCCTACCGTCCGACCCACTTGAAAAATGTTGGCTCGGGTTACAGCAAACAGACAATTTATTTGGGGGAGCCTGACACTGGGATAGACGTGTAGAAATAGGCTGCTGGGGAAAAGGGGCATAGTCATGAGGCGTGGCTAGCAGGAGAGTGAAGAGGTTGAGGCATGGACCTGTTCCCGAACCTCAGTCAATGACACGCCATCAACTACACATTTCACTCATTTGAAAGTAGTGTCCAGCGCTGGTCATTAAACCACTCAATATAGACCACAATGCATTGCGAGAGTCGGAAAGCAGATAGAAGAGCTGGTGACCCGTGATTATGAATAAACCACTCTCAAATAAACCTTTACGCTGCTAAGTCGCTAGTGTTAGCCAATTAGCTTTTTTTAGCTGTTAAAGACGGATCGTTTCCCATCTCGGGTAAAAAGCAAAATAATCCAGTCTGTTTTGATCATTAATACAGTAAAGTGTGTCTGTTGGATTGTATTGGGATTGTTTACAGAAATTTAGCTGACTTTTTCAAAATTCAGATGCTAGTTACGCACAAACTGCTACTGTAAATGTCAAACTATGATAAATTATATGATATGCCACAGGTACTGCATTAAAAACAAGTAAACCTATCATTTGCCCATTCAATTTAAACATAACTGGGCAATACTTCTTTGTAATGCACCATAAAGTGTATAAATGTATAAATAAATAGTAAAGTCCAGGGAAATACACTGCAACAATTTGAGCCATTTGCCAAATAGAAACAAATCCGCTCACATGTTTATCAAGGTATTTATGCAAATTAATGTTTGATAACCTTTAGATCCACAGCAATAAAGTGTCTAGGAAGAGGGAAGTTATAAATACATGGCCTTTCCAAATACGTAAAGCCTTGAAGCCTGACTGTGTAAAAAGAACTGCTCCGACGTTCGGATTTCAATAGGTTTTCCGGGTATATTGTTGCACGCCATCATATTAACGCGACCTTTTGAAAGACTGATATCCGGTTTGAAATTTTAAAAAATGCACGATAGCGGCAGAAAGGGCGCCGCAACGATAAAGCTCGAGTGGAAATATTCAGTTGGGAGGCGGCAAAAAGTATTGGTGGCGTATAAATGATGTAAAGCACGTTCGTTTCTTTATGTACTGTAATTGACAATACGTTTTATGTTGCTGTTTTATCAACATTGGGTATTTAAACTTGTACAGAGAAAATTGTCCGTAGCTTTCCGTTGTTTTTTTTGTTCCATTCACTGGACTGTTGCATAGCGATTGAGTTGGACGGAGCGGACACTGGGGTGCGGAGCTGTTCAACACTCTGGACATTGGTCGACAGCTCTGGGCATGTCTCTGTCTGACACTGGGACAGTAACCGGCTGGAGATGGGGACAAAAGGACAGAGTGGGGCCAGATCGTCCCAGCTGAACTGCCATGATTTGTCTTTTGTGGTGATGTCTGTAAAAGTCACATCAAAACAAGCACTTGCATAGATCCAGTTGTAATCTTTAACTGTTTCTTTTAAAGCAACAAAGACATTCTCCGTGGTTGACTTTCCTTTTGTTTCTTTGTGGTCACAAAACTGAAGGCGCGTTGGTGTTTAGCTGTGGCTCGCCTTGATGATCGATGGCGGTTGATGGCGTCCAATGAGGGCGTAGGAAAAACACCCAGCAGACTCATGCAGACCAATAGGGTAAAAGCGGAAACGTCAAGGTCGATGGACACAACGATCGGATCTGTGCAGTTTTTGCTCATCCCGAACCCGTCGAGTTTCACTCCTCCTACTGGCTCAAGCCGTTCCTGCCCGATTTGTTTTCATCTTTTATCTTTTTTTCTTTTTTAAATTTTCTCAGGTCACACTTGAAAGAGATGTTTTGATCTCAAAGGGTTTTACCTGGTTAATTGAAGGAAAGTATATTTGTAGGTTTTTAGGCGCACAATGTAACTGTTTCTGGTCAAAGGTCAGCCAACAGTTATGAAATGACATGACATTTAACTTATCAATCTTGCAATGATATTTTGTATTGGGTAAAAAAATCCACCTACTGAGGGCAAGCCTCCGCGGATCCGACCTATTACTGTGGCTTTTTAGAACATAAAACGACAACAAAACTGGGCAGGACCAAAAAAATACATAAAATAAGTCGATGGGAAGGTACACATTAGGGTTGGGACAAATAACTGTTTTAGATGCATCAACAATGCTAAGAAAACAAATGGAATTGAATCTGAATTGATGCAGACCTGCCAATAATCTCAATTGTCTGTTTGATTGAATCTGAGGTGTGTTCTCCCTGTGCCTGTCCAGCCTTCACCTCTTCTCACTCAGAGCAGCAGCAGCAGCAGCAGCAGCAGCAGCAGCAGCAGCAGCAGCAGCAGCAGCTGCAGCAGCAGCAGCAGCAGCAGCAGCAGCAGAACACTGCAGACTGCCCTGTCCTTAGAGCTGGTCAGTGCCACACAGTGACCCACGGGAATATCAGTCTGCTCAGGATTCAGCTTTATTTTAGTTTTCAGAGAAAGGTATTCATAAGCGAGACGGCGACTCTGCAAGTCACAGCGCTCCGTTATGACATGAACTTTCTTCCGTCTCCGATGGAGATGGTTTCGCATTTAAAAAGCAGCTTTGGGCAAAACGTGCAGATAAACTGATGTAACGATGTACACTGTGTCCCTGCTGAGAACAGAAGCGTGTGGGCTGTAGTTTCTGTCAGAAAAGATTGCAGCTAAACAGATAGCATGAAGCGCTAACTCAGAGCTGCGTACAGTAGCCCATGTGCTGCTGTTATAACCATTTATGCCAGATATACACCAATATTATTAGTATATAAATGAACAATGTAGACTGAACCAGCCCTAGTACACTGTACATGTGACTGTGTTGGAGGTCGGGTGGTTGTGGGGGAGTCGGTTGTGGGTGGGATGCTGCAAGGGAATTATATTAATTGTCTATGTAAAGCACTGGGTTACATGCAATATGCAGAAAGCACTTCATAAAAAGTCTGATTGATTGATTGATTTAGTAATACTAGAAAACCTTATAAAATGCCCCTTTATCATAATTCTATATCAGGTCTCTCAATACTGCCTCCTCTTCACTTTCCTTCTTCTGTTTGCAATAAAAAGAATCCTGCCGGCTTTGATTGCGTGTCCTATGTGTCCTTTATCCAGCTTCTTTTAACGGGTGCAAAGGGTGCAAAGAGTGAGGGCACAGACGGCACAATTTTACACATGACATTTTTAGATGATGTAATGCACTCTGGCAGCCAATGTTTCTCAAGTAATAAAGGAGCTGCACTGTATTCTACCAAATACAAGGTTTGTTTTATCTGTATTTTGAACATGTATTAACATACTGTAGGTATCAAGACAAAATCAATAAAGATAATAACATTCTGATCCAGGAAGTCTCCTCCGACATTTGTCATCTAAAGAAAAACAGTAACATTATTGATTCATAACATTTATTTTATATAAATACAATTACATGTTTGAAAAGAAGAAACTTGAATATTATGGGGGATAATACACAGCGCTGATGGATTGTTGTTTCTATCTATTTTATTTAAAGATTATTTGGCCCATAAGCCCTGATAGACAGGACAGTATAGCATAGTAATGGAGATGAGAGCAAGGAGGACATTCAACTCAACTTGAGCTCTGAACTGAGGCCTGAACTGAGACTGACATACGTGCTGCTGGGTTAACCACTCCACCACAGGCCAGTGCTCTCCTTGTGTTGGAAAGCAGATTTCATGAATAAAATATGTTAAAAAAGAAGGAAACGCACAGTTTTTATTGCAGCACCAGGGATTTTTTTTACATTGCAACGTTTCAGCCCGTTAAGAAGGAGGAGCCATCTAAAACAGGGCGTGGCTAATGATGCCAGAAAGTTCCATTGTAATGCCACCTGCAACATTAAGAGGCCAATATAGTGTCAGTAGGTGACCTCACCACGTATTCAAATGTAAACAAATAAATATAAAAAATATCCCAAAATATCAATTGAAGCATAGAGTAAACATAATGTGAAATGTGCAGTGAAGAGAGTACAATTACCTGCCACAATGTATACGTGGTATTATATATATATATATATATATATATATATATATATATATATATATATACAGCGAGACCCCAGGGTACTGAGCTTCTCATCACATGTGTAACACATTCCTGTGGAAGAAATCTCTTTGGGTGAATATGATGTCAGTGTTGCTCTGCTCGTTTAGGTTCATCAATGCATTACATGATTTTGGAACAAATTAAAGGTAAACTAAGCAGTTATGTAAGTGTTGTATAAATGTACTTCTGTTACATTTGTTACAAATTTACTGTAACTAATACAAATACAAATTGATTACATTTGTATTTGTAATGACACAATTACAAATAAATTGCCTCCTTTATTTACAAGAAAACTAATGTGAAAGATGTTTCATCAAACACACCAGACATTTTGCAGTGATGTAGAAAAGTACAGATGGATCACTACTAAGAATATTTACTGCGCAGGAGAACATCAGACACGGAAAGCCTTTGACAGATGGACAATATACAACACATTTATCAAACTAATCAGCCATTTGCAATCTGTAAAATATCCCGAAAAATCATTCAAAAGAAGAGATTCTAATGTCAGCGAAAACTTTAAGTGACAAACAACATCACTTCTCAACATATAAAAGACATTATTTCAGCGAATTCCTTCTCAATCACCTGTGATGTGGCCAACGATTTAACGAGAGGAAGTTCTGCAGCAGATACTTCTACGAGGCCAATCAAGAGACATATGTCCAGCTGTGATGGACGGCTCGAACAATAAACACCTCTCACCTGGTGTCCATGGAGACGGATGACACGCCCAACAATGTCTGGACGATGTACTTTCCTGCAGAAGTCACTCGGGCGTTCCACTGTATTGTGCAAGAAGCACCGCGCACACAAACATTTCCACCGATGTCATGAACCTGGTTATCAATATAATACAAAATCATGACAAAAGACAGTTCTGTTGCTCATAACGACTGTCCAGGGACAAAGTACTGAAGCGATGCCCACATAAAAAGGTTCTTATAAACTAAAGACCTGGTTTATCCTGAACTGGAGCGGCCTGGATGGATGGAAAAGCTTCAACAAAGACATGACATCCCATCTTTATGCGCTGAACACGGAAAGGAGAACACGGCCTTGTAGCTGCTGGAAGTGTAAAATGACTGTTTGCAGTAGATGTGCAGAGCTGCCCTTCCACAGTTTCCTTCTTTGAGGGAATTCAAAGAAGCGTTCAAGAAGATTGACTGTAGCTTCTTTCACCGTGCACCAGTCGCAACTTAAAGGGCGTTTGGGGGAAGATTTTCTGAGTTCAGAAGGGAAAAAACACACCATCCTTCCCCAACACTTATGTAGATCCCGCTTTGCTCAACGTGGATGTAATTACAGGCACGGGCTTGAGACCCCAAGTTTAAAGCTGCACATGGTCACAAATGGAGTGGTACGGAAAAATCTAGAATGCACTCAAAAATGATGCAGAGTTTTGGATCAACATCATTTACAATAGATAAACTATGGTTTGGTTGAAGTCAGAATGACCATGTGAATGGGACAACGTGCTTCTTGGATAAAGACCGTAGTTCAGTCAATCAAATAACTTTAATCCCCCACGTGGTTTACATTTGACATGGATACATTGATCTGATAAATAAAGTTAATTTAACAAACTGACAACAATTTCCCTCGGAGATGGCTACGGAACAAAACATGAATGAAATACAAATAAACTACATTAATAAGAAGCAAGATGGTCCAGGTTTATTTGTTTGTATTGAAGCTGTTAATGTAGTTTCACTCTTGTTTTTATTTTTGCGTTTCACCCAAAATTCCACTTCACTTCACAATTTATTTAGCTTTCCATTCAGTTTGACATCGTCTTTGCAGAAAATGTCGGGCGAGTCGGGCAAAACCCGAGCATCACAGACGATAATGAAGGACCCCCAGACCGCCAATGACCAGGAGCCGTACATTCACATGAACCATTTCAATTTTAACTTACTACTCTGCCTATAATATTCAAAAGTATGAACTACTCCATGGTAATGAGGAGATGATGAACTCTCCATCCAAAAAAGTTACATAGTGCAGTTTTAATAAATGTGATATTGTTTCAGGGCAGACAGTCCTGAAGATGAGGATCATAGAAACGTCACAATAAAGAAAAGATATGATCTGCACGGCTCGATTAGCTTCAAAGGTTTATTTATTTTGTTCTATAAGTCACACCAGCCAAATGCATAATAGAGAAGAAAAAAACATATATAAGTCGCACTGGAGTATAAGTTGGCGGAATTGGCGGACATTTCATCTTGAAATACAGTTTAAAATAATAACATAGAGAACATGGTGAATAGGTGTACGTATGCTAACGCTAACACCTTCAGCTACATGACGTATGCTAACGCTAACACCTTCAGCTACATGACGTATGCTAACGCTAACACCTTCAGCTACATGAGGCACAGACAGAACTGTGGTAAGTGTCTGGTATGTTAACGTAACATATGAACAGTTATTCAGAGAACTATAGCATAAAGAACATGCTAACAAGTTTAGCAAAGCATCAGTTTTACCACAAATCACTAAATCCACTGAATTCTTCTTCCTCTGTGTCACTTCTAAACAACTCCACAAACTCCAGAGGAAGAGGAAGTGCAGATTCTTCTTCTGCGTCGCTTAGAGCCTAGAGCGCCCTCTTGTGGTTGTCAGTGTGAAAATAATGAATAATAATATCACATATAAGTCGCTCTGGAGTACAAGTTGCACTGCGGCCAAAACTATGAAAAAAGGTGCGACTTATAATCTGGAAAATACGGTACTTTGTTGCCTTAAGGAAATGGATGTTTGCCAAACGTCTATGTGTCCTCATCTTACGCTACAACCGTCCTTTCAATTGCACCAGAAAATATATATATATAAAAAAGAAAAGAGTCTAATATCTATTTGATTAGTTACGACGCTCATTTAATTAACCTTTCAAATTGTGTGCTTCTTCTCCTGTATGATTAACCCTTTTGCCCTTCCGTTGTATGTTAGAGGCAAAAGCCGGTGCTGGGAACAGCAGCTGCGACAGTGATGATGACAGAGCGCGCTCGGACCGGTTTAGACGAATGGACTCGTATCTCTCGTACCCGCTCTGCTTCCTGATAATGAGCAGACTAATGCGATTACTGCACAAACATGGCGTCAGCGAGCCTCTCCCCTCACTACACTACACCAGATCCACTTCCTGCACGGGACGATCTCATTCTGCCACGGAGAGAGCGAGGTGTGATTGATGACGGCAATCTCGGCGCGTTCACGGGGCAATTGTCAAATGTTAGACTCCGGCGAGAAGAAAGGGATGAAAGTTGTGGGATTGAAAGGGAATCTTGATAAATGAAGCTGTGGGTTTGACAGTGGTGGTTAGTACATTTTGATTTTGCCAGTAATAATTTGGGTCCGGTCCTTGATTGTTGGTTCAGTTTGGCCTGGAGTCTGCTCTAAAGGTATCCACTTGTTGTGTCCATGACGGGGTTTTTGAGGCCAAGATAGAAGGTTCTGAAATGCCAATGTCAGAAACGATCTGCAGCGCTTTGTTTATCTCAGTCTCAGGTTGACTTTACCTTCGACACTTTTTTCTATCGTGAATCATTTCTGGAGGACGGTGACAGAAAACTTCTTGGCGTAGTTTTCTAACAACATTTTGCTCCTGCTTGAGTAATGTATATGTGTAACAATACTCTTACTTGACTAAACTTTTAGGTTATTTGTCCTACTGTGAGCAAGTCTACAAAGTGACCAAAGCTTTATGTTGCCAATTTTGAATGATTTGAACATTTGTGCTTCTTCACAGCTAAAAGATCATCAAGTCACCCAAACGGTGCCACCAACAGATCGGGGTCTCGCATGCAACACTTGTTTATTGTCTAACTCAATATTGCAAGCTCAGCAGCTCCTGACAAGTGTGGAAAGCAGGTATTTGTCAGAATGAAAAGTAAACTCAACAAGCAGGCTCCTCCCACTTCCCTCAAGACAAGACGCTCGAGCGAAAACCTTTGGATGAAGTGAAGGATTATGGGTCCAGTCCTCGGATCAGGACATCAGCAAAAGGTCTTGGATACAGCCTGCATTGCTCTATGGAGATGGGAAGTTAGCCACCGATCAGCACTGGTTTTGAGTGGACAGCACATGTGCCTGGCTCACATGCAGGCCACAGCTTCGTGATTTTGACTCTGACAGTTTGCTGCACGTCTTTCCCCAGTCTCATCCCCATGTCACGCTGCGCTGTCCCGTACAGTCGAGCCTATGGGCCAGAAAATCATTTTTAAAAAGTGATGGATGTTCTTACTGTGCTATTCTGCCAAATCACAGTAAGAACATCTCCATGGAGACTTGTTGTGGTATCATTGAAGTGTCAGAATCGGTATCGAGCCTATTCCTTAGTATCGAGATTGAGTTTGGCATTTTAGTATCGTGCAAACACTTATGGGGCTAAAGAGGAAATACAGAGTAGAAGAGTGGAATCCGTCGCTTCTTCAGAGGGCGGCGTTTCACCCGCTCACGTACCACAGAGTCCTGCCTCTCCTTCACGTTCTTCTGCCGAGGTCGAAGTGCCTAATGCATTTGTCGTGTCTGTTTTGAGTCTCTCTAGATTATAATGGAGACGGTGTAAACCTTTGCGCAAAACTTCGAAGCTTCTAAAAGTGCACGAGATGGAGCCGATCCATAATGACCGGCTCGGATACGGAGCCCACTGACCTTCTCCTCAGAAAGGCCAACACTTCAGAATTACTCCAGTCCCTCTCTTTCTCTCTTAAAACTGAGCAATCGCATCTGTGAAAAAATACAACTGAAAAGGTCAAAGAGATCTGGAGGTAAAATATATATGTCACACCTTCTTTGCCATTTATTCTTTGTCACGATGGGATTTCTTATTTTGGGAGGTGGGCAAGTGACAATGTAGTGACTTTACGGGGGAGGCAAAACACAATTCACACTTTGATAACTCAACCTTTAAAACCAAATCTTAAAAGTTTACTAAAATAGAAAGGGATATGAGTTATGTCCCTTTTATATCCACATTGATATTGTTTTGTCTTTTTGAACGGACTCATGAGTGAAAATGCAAAGAGGCTATTAGGTTACACCAGACATGTTCAAACTACGGCCTGGGGGCCAAATGTGGCACGCAGACCATTTTTTATTGGCCATTTTTAATCTTTTCATCCATTTTATCCATTTCAGAACGTCCTACTGAGGTTCTAAGCCTGAAGAAAGGTCTGGTGGCCCAGTCTAACCTGTGGTGAATGTGTCTATCTAAATGATGGCTCAGTACGATGAGACCGATCTGTGGCCTTCAATCAGCCCTTTGTATTTCAATGTGTGGAGCAACATTTTTCGTTATTTCATTATTCATTATTTCATTATTTTACATCCCTAAACATCTTCTAGTGGAGTTTGCCATTTTAGAACCAACTTTAAAGCCCTAGGTCTGGTTCAGGAACATCACTACGTCCTAAATCGCCACAGAATTGGCTCTCGAACTGTCAAAATGCAGAACTTTTGACTTGTTTAAGGATTAACATCAGTATAGTTTCTGGGCCAAATCAACATGAAATGAATCTGGTTCAACTTATGTGGATTTTCGGTTCACACATTTCTGTCAAACTCCTCCAGACTGTGATTTTAGCTCTCATATATTAATAGATTGTGCACTTATCATTAAATCCCAGCTATTACATTTTTGCATGTTCTTTCTAATGTTTCACCAGCTTGTGTCAAAGGTTTTTCCAACATAAACACGCATCAACTAGCAACTGTTTAATCATGACATGGAAAAACAAGGCCAGAGAATCATATTATGCTTGAAAAGAGAAAATTGTGGTGTAATTATAAAGTCACAACGATATCCTGTTAAATTACATTTTCTGTAAACTTTTCAGTCAGCGTCTTAGTTCTTCGCCCTTCTCCAGAACCAGAGTCTCGGTCTGGATGGTGCAGTCCAGGGTTTGGACTGATATAAATGTTCCATCCCATTCGTTTTAATGAGGCAGCAAAACATGACGGTTGATGCTTGTGGACTCAGCAGACACATGTCGTTTTAGTTCATCCCATTTGGCATCGAGTAATAACTTCAAGCTCAATTCAAGAAATATATGTTTTGTTGGAGCCTGTGACATTTTTGGGGCCTTTATGTTCAGCATAAAGTTAGATTTAAGACATGTTTATTATAGAATTGTTAGCATGCATGCACTTTTTTTTTTTATTTTTTTTTTTATTTTTATTTTTTTTAGCTATACATCACATCTATGGAGTTATTCATGGTTTTACTTCCATTAAGTTGCAGTGACAAAATATTAAGACATTTTGAAAAATAACAAGAGTTTGAATTGATGAACTTAAAGAAAATGTATACATTGTATGTTCAAATTGCTCAAGTTAGATTTGAGCCCAGGTTCTCTCAGCCGGGGATAAGCTCCACTCACTCCATGAGCGTATAAAAAGTTCATAGTTCATAGTTTGCCATGTTTGGAGGCTAAAGCTAACTCGCTCATTGAAAATGCCTTGGAGCTGTGCCACTTGGTCTTTGAATGGATGGTACATTTTTACTTTACTTTGTGACTATTTGTGTGAAAAGCGCTACACGAATAAAGTTGACTTACTTACTTACACACATGCCTCCGGTGTCGTGGTTCGAATCCGGCAATTTGCTGCATTTCCGTCCCTCTCTTGGCCCCCATTTCGCACTGTGCCGTCGGTTCATTAAAAAAACGGGAAAAATAGTAGCAAATTCATGGCATTTCACCCGTTTTAAAAATACAGGGTCTATTGCAACAGTTTAGTGCAAATTGCAATTCAAATACTCTATTGTTGGATTACGTTTGACAAACTTCCAAATGTGTGATTGATCAAACCCGTACATTGTTCCTGTCGTTGGCATGTTACACTTCATTAACCCATTGTGTGGTCCCACTCTCCACCTCCACGCACTCCAATGGGCCTTTAATCAGTCAGAGCTGTCAGTCTGGTTGATGTGTGGAGGCTATCAAAGCAGAACCAGCAGAACAAACCAACATGGAGGCTGGTGACGGAGGTGGAGAGGTGGAGAAGACAAACTGAGAAATGATGAACTCAGCAAACATTACGGCCTTAAAAAACAAACAAACAAACAAACAGACGCTTCAGATTTAATTTATCAAAGCAACGTTCATGATTTTGTTTCAACCTTTCTCCTTAGAACAAAACGATTTACTGCAATAGGAGATTCTACTTCAGATTACTTCATTAAATCCACAAAAGGTCATACGGGTGAAGCATAAGGCTGGAGATGAGATACATCCTTTACTGTTCAATCAAATCTATTAAAACGTACACAAAAGTACATATTTTAAAGCAAGTAATAACCTTTTAGCCGGTAATATACAAATAAAAAGGTATCTTTAAGGGACTACATCACTTTAAAGGGTCTCTGACGACTCATTGAACTAAAATGCAGTTAAGATAAATATATTGCAAATTTTGATAAAAAAAAACATTTTATAACGGGAAATACATTTTTTTAGGTTTATAATTACACTTCCTGGTTGTAATTGATGACATCACACTAGCAAATTACCCTGGAAATACTGGGCCAAACATTTTTTTTTTTTTTCAATTTGATGTTTGTTTGTTGAATTCATGTTTAGAGAGTCAAAAAAGTTATTCATTTTGTGTAAATTATGTCTAAACTTTGACTGGAGCGAGTGTCCCTAGTGTGATGTCACTTCCTGTCATTTTCTACAGATTTTTTAAACATTTTCTCCCCAAATACTGACTCGATTGGTGTAAAACTATAATTTATACGTACAACAGGTTTAAATACGCCACAAGAAGTTAAAATTAGAAAATCGTAAAAACCTGTCAGACGCACATTAAAATGAATTACTCTTTTGCATATCGTGAGTGCGGTCAGATTATGAAATAGTGTAAGCGAGAAAAATAAAAGATTCTATAAACCTAGGATGGATCAAATGTGAATATAAAAATGAAACGAGAGCAGTATTGTGATTGTGTATTATGTGAGACTCATGCCAAGACTATTCCGCAGCAGACTTTATTTTTTTAGCAGACTGCTGTACACTGACTCAACACTGACAACCTGATTAAAGAAAGACTCGTAATGCCAATATTAATTTATTCATTTTGTACGCTGAGGAAAAAATATACAATTTCAAATCAAGCAGAAGTTCAGAAAAAGTTTGCTATGCGTTGACAGAAAGCCAGCTATCACACGGGCCGAACGGACAGCCATAGTGTTCAGCTACGGCCCAAGTCATGTGACACCAACAGTCCCGGGGTCTCATTTATAAAGCGCTGATGAACCAAAAAGGCTACGCGCGCCACTTTCCGCGCCACGTTTGCGGAAAGTGGCGCATCGGGGGTTTTCAGAGATGAGGAAAAAGACGATCTGTGCCCAAAGAGATGAGACATTTGCAGAGGTTTGTGTTTTATCCATACGTACTTTTAGTAATAAGCTTTATAAATGAGACCCCTGGACGACATGTGGGAACTGGATGTTTAAAAATACTTTTCAGCAAAAAGTACAACGTAATTCAATGATTCATTTGTGTATTATTACGAGACGGTTTTACAGATTTACGTCTTGTTCGATATTGTGCACTGGATATTGAATAATGCACGAATATGAAGAACGCACAAAATACAGGTCGATGGAGAACTGTTGGTTTCAAGACTTCGGCCGTTTGCGAGTTGCAGTCCACAAAGTTTCACAGATACACACTTGTCACCCACACGGCAAATGAACACAAAAGCGACACTCTATTTTTCTCTCTTTTGATAGCAATAATATATAAACAACAGCGATGTTAGATAGTTTTTCTTCTTCAGTTTCAATTTGAACATTGATTTTTTTTTCTTTTTACTTGACATTCATATGGTCTGTGAAATGTAAACCGATGGGAGTTTTCTTAGTACGAACGAGTTAAAGCAGCGTTACGAAACTATTTATCCATGAATTTGTACATCGAGAGAGATCAAATCGGATCGTAAATGAAATTCGGAAAATATAGTTTGTACAGAGGGAAAAGGGAGCAATAACCTTGTGTTCTGAATGTGCTTGTGCTACAGTAAAAGTCACGGCACGTTAGAATAAAAATAGCTTTCACACGGAACAAACTGAAGCACAGAGCTGCACTAGTCTTTGTAAAAAATAGGAAGCCTGCTCCTTCAAGGCTTCGTCTCATTTTTTCTGCTACACTTGCTCTTAAAAGGCCGGTACCCGATAACGCAAAGCGAAGGACACGTTTCAGAATGAAGGAATGTCACGCCCACGGCCCGCACTACCTTTCCTTTCACTCCGACGTCGAACCGTGACAGAGAAACAACCGCAAACGGGACGTTACCTGACGTTGTCTCCGCGCGGTTCTCGTCCAACGACTTTAAAACGGGCGATATCGTTCGGCCACATTCTTTTTCCGAAAAATAACTATTTTTACGTCGGTGGGAAAAAAAAGTTGCAAAACGTAGTCGTCTGGACAATGTTTTGGAAACTGTGACATTTCGACTGCCGCCCGGATGTCATTTTCAATCTGAAGGTAATGGTCTGCGAAACTGGAGATTTACACTTCTCTAAACTAGATGAGCCCTGCTCTGAGGGAGGAGTTATAGCCTGAAACACTCCGCCTTTGTTACCTAATGGCCCAGTTCCCTGCGAATAATCGGGTCGTTAACTTGCGCTGCGCTAGCATCCCGCTCGCAAGCGCTAAATGCCAGATTGCCCTTTGACTGGCTTGATCTCTGCCACGGTTTGAGCATAGTGTTGTCAACAGAAGGTAGATTGAAACTTATTTTGACAAAAGACAAAAAGTAGAAGCAATAAATCAGGTACAGGCCCTTTAAATGGGACACACAGAGCGTTTTGGCTTCTAACCCTGGTTTAAGGGTGCGTTCACACTTCCTAAATTGAGCCCGTTTTAGGCCCGATGTAGACTTGGTTTGATCCTGTTCTGTCTTGGATTAGTCCTGGTTTTGCTGTGTGAACGCACCCTAAATCTCCAGGTAATCCCACTTGGTCAGGTTAACTTTCAACTTGTAAATATGTGTAAGCGTTCATCAGCATGTATTTCAAAAGCCGGAATAAAGCATAATACATTCTCCTTAAGAAACACATGTGCACGGAATCAACACAGACATTTCGACATCCACACGAAAGCCATTCTCCAGAAAGGGATTCGTTTGTGCCCAGGAGAGTATAAATACTAGCTTTACAAAATGTTTTCCTCAGATTGCGAATGACTTTCAGACGGAAGTTGAAATGTCTTGTTTAAAATATGAAAACATGTCCGGATGACTAACTTTTAAAACATTTCAATGTGTCATTGTCACATGTCACATGTCATCACAATAATGAAAAAATAACTTTCCACATAAAGGTCCTGTACTTGACTTCTTAAAATCTACATAATCAAATTGCCTTAAATAAACTGAAGAGTATTGCTGATACATTTTATAGTGATGGGTAGATTAATATCAGATATCGTATTGAAAAGTACTGACACTTGATACTTAAAATGTCTCAAATTAATGAATATTTTTGTAATACAGTATTCATATTTTAGGTTTGCACGTATATTTACTTCTTTCAATATTAGTTGCAAAAACATAATGATGGCCAAAATTCTCCATAGTCAGGGAGTTTCGATGCATTTAGTACTAAATACATCGAAATCGGTATCTGATCGGTATCGCGATATTTGCCATAGTGTATCAAAAATCGAATAGAAAATCCGTGGTATCGCCCATCGTTAACATTTTTAAAAGGCATTTTGTTGGATGAAAACAGCGCAGGGTGCACGGTGGCAAAGGCATCACATGATCTCTCTGGGTGGAGTCTGCATGTTCTCCCCGTGTTACCGTGGGTTCTCTCCGGGTTCTCTGGCTCCTCCCACCGTCCAAAGAAATGCATGTGTTAGGCAAAATTGGTGACTCTAAATTGGCTCTAGTGAATGAATGTGAGCGTGAACTGTCTGTCATGTCTATGTCTCTGTGTTGGCCCTGCGACGAGTTGGCCACTGTCCAGGGTGTACCCCGCCTAAGGCCCGAAGTCACTGGGATAGGCTCCAGTCACCCGCGACCCCGAAAGGGAACAAGCGGTAGAAAATGGATGGATGGATGGATGGAAAACAGCGCAGGAACATCTGTCTCTGACTATACCAGAGCGAGAAGTGGGCGGGGCTAACACGGTCTTCGCTTGTGGTTCAAAATCAATTCCATCACAAAAAATGTCTCTGACAATTAAAAACTAATAACCGACATATGCACAACGGGTAAAAAAATAAAATCACATCTGAACTCAACTTTAATATGGACAAATTTGATAAACAAGGGACAAAATGGGACTTATATTTTGGCTTTAATATGATTTAACTCTTCTATTTTTGTTTTTTTTTTCTTCTTTATTGATCTTATGTTCATATGCTCACTGCTCAGTTCTGTTTTTGTTGTCGTTTTAGGTTTGTATTTAATGTTTTATGCTCTTAAAAAAAGAAAAATCAAGTACAGACCCTTTAATTGTCCTATTGTCTTCCATTTTGTATTGATTCTGTGCACATTTTAATGCAATGGTCATATCTATAACAGCAAAGCACCAATAAAATCATTTTTTTTTTCATCATCTGGAAAGCAAGCTTCAGTAACACGTCACTTAATACAGTATTTAAGGCAATGTATGTTCATAGACAATTTCACATACCAATTAAATCAAATACAAATAAAGTCATGTTGCTTATAACAAACTATACCGAATACAAGAATTAAGTCGGAAACAATCGTAGAGTAAATAAACTTAAAACTACAGACAGAGGAATCAATCAAATTTAAATGATCGTATATTAACACATCGAGAAGGTCAAAGTCTTCAGTAGAAACAACGTAGAATTGCCACAATAATGAAATAAATATGATTGTTTTTTTGAAAATGTGTAATAATATTAGGTTACAGAGAGGAAATGTATTCTCCGCATTTGACCCATCCCCATCCTTCAACTTAGAGCCCGGTTTGTACCTAACTGTGGATTAAGTTTACAACGTGTATTTAAAGTTCATGGGTGAAAGGGAGATTCCTTGAGGAAACCCACCCGGACACGGAAAAAACGCCACATAAAATAATGGAATCAAACCCAAGATCTTCTGTTGCTGAACTATATGAAGTATATGTATATGTTTTATATACATTTCTTAATTGTGTACACTAAAGCCATTTTGTACTAATGCATTGACAACAGGGGGAAAGCACACATTTGATAATTCAGTGTTCTTTTATTAGAAAATAAGAACAAGGCGAGAAATATGTATTTATTTTATTATGCTATGTAAATGTATTATAAGTGATTATAAGTTACTCATGTTTTGTCATGCTTCTGGTGTTTAGAATGATTAGTGATTAGAATTGTAATGTTGTCGCTTAAATCTAGGGCTGCAACGATTAATCAACTAATAAAACTACAAAAAATACTCAAAATCACTCACAAAAATTATTCTTTTCATTAAGACGATGTCAACTTTAAGTCAAAATCTCAATAAAGAACAATTTTATTCATTAGTAAATGGGTTCGTTCTAGAAATAACATTAAAATCTTTATTTAATTAAAATCTACTTAAAAGTATAACTATGCAATAGAAATAATAGTTTGACTAGCCGACTAATCGACTCGCTGACTTCTAAAATAATCATCGTTTTAGCCCTACGTAAAGCTGGAGTACCTTCTTTTTTTGTGCAAAAGAGTAAATGTTGTGTTTTCCCCAGAATTGACTGTAAAAGCAGCACTTTGTGACATAAAATGAAGCTGCGTCTAATAATCAAGTCTTTTATTTCTTACCAACCAGGAAATAAGAGCTGGAAACAGTGCTCTGATTGGCTGCGCTCGGGTGGTCCGCATAAATGTCACTTTACTGTCTGAAAAAAGCTGAAAAACAATGTGGGTTTGTGAGAGTTAGGGATGAGTTAGACAAGATTTAAAAAACAACGTCCTCCTCCAGTTTGATACCTGGTCTACGTACGTTCTAGCGTGTGATGTTTGTGTGGTCTTTGTGTATTCGAGTGGGTTTCTTCAAGGTTTGCCTCTGGTTTCTATGACCCTAAAACATGCACGATGACCACAAATGCAGAGGACACACTTCACTGCCATTACACTAAAATACTCTACTTAAAACATCAATCCTTTGTGATTTCTATTCAAGATTTTGCCTTCCCTTTTAAGACACCATGAATCTAAAGAGCCCCATTGTCCCTTAGAGTGGGGTCAAAGGACATGACCCCTGACTTCCTCTTGACCACTGTAAGAGTCCTCATAGCCTTCAATTAGAACCATTCCAACCAGTTTTGTTGGATTCAATTCCAAAAATGTATCCAACTCTTTTAAAATATTCCTTTTCGTTTTAAAGTTATAGACCACACAGTTTGCTGAATATATGTGTAAAATGTCTGTTTTAGCGCCTATAAACTTCAAGTGCTTCAAATATGAAACTTTTGCAACACATATCACAAATTAAGATTCATATTTTTACAAAAAAATCCTTGAACCTTCTTTACATTTTTTATATAATTAATTTAAGCCATGAATTCATCGTTCTCGTACATTTTCCAAATACAATCCAACCATTTTTTTTTTACGTCCACTGAATTACCATTCTGTAAAGTCACAAAGTTTAGGATTTTTTTCTTCTTTTTAAAAGTAAAACATTCATTTGACCCGTTTTGGTCACTTAAACAGTTCAATGCTTTCTATACATGTTTGTGCCCATTTCAGTCCAAGAACGGGCACTACAGACTCAAGGTCCTTTCTACAATCGCTAAGAAGTCGAAGCTTTCTCACATCAGTTTGACTGTAACAAGGTTTGGTATCCGTAGCTCGATACATTAATCACCGTCAAAAAATATCCTTCTGGCTCGCGCCCGAGTAGAAATAGGACTGGCCCAACAAAATCTGTGTGTTCCGTGGTCAGAATCCGCGCCGTACTTTGCAAAGGTACAACGATCTTCTTTCGAAAGTCTTAACCGTTTCTCGTGAAGTCGGGACGTTTCGCCGAGCACAGTCTTCCATCCTCCCAACGGATTCAGAAAGATTAACAAACGCTGACGAGACTTGGTTCAAAGGCCAAATGTACACGATGATTCCGTACACTTTAGCAAGATTCAATGGAAAAACTCGACGATGCGAGCGACCTCTTGTTGCCCAGTGACTGTCTGCAGTGTTTTCGGCGCAGCAACATACTGTACACGTGTGGGTAGAGGTGGGCGATATTGGCAAAAATGTATATTGTAACTTTTTTGTTTGCGACTTTACACTAGACTTTTCTATTAAATTGACCTTTGTTTAGCTCTTTTTGCTGTAACTTTTAACAGTTTTATGGAAGCAAGGATCAATTGGGACTAGCCGACTATTAAATAATCTTAAGCATATTTTGATGATTGTTATCGATACTGACTCTAAAACATATGCCAGATATTGATGATTGACTCAATTTTGAAATGTAGCTGTATCTTCAAAAGCACAAAGGCAGTGTTATAAATGCTTGGATACATCTCCCACCTCTACTTGGGCTTGTAAATGGTGAAGTTTACCATTTGCGGGTTTCTCTGGTTATTTCAGATGGTTTGAAGAATACTGGCTGGAGAAATGTCCTCGCTGTGAAGAGAGAGTGACTTTTACACAATAGCCTCAAACACTGACCGTCACTCTGAGCCCAGAAGCTTCACGAGAGTTTTAACTGTTCTCTGACTGTAAACATCCTTTTTCCTAGATCCTCTTCCTCTCCAGCCCCTCGTTGTCGCGGTCCCCCTCGCCCCAGGCCAGTCTCCTCGTGGGGGGGCGAGAGGGCTCGTGCCGCTAGAGGGCTGTGATCTGAGTCAGCTCTGTATTGGAGTTCCCCGTGCCCGGCGTGTCTCCCCTCTGTGGGGGCTCAACCCCCACCAAGGGAAGCTCCACGCCTAGTCATGCGGGATTAGGCGTCCCTCCCCCGGGCCCTCCGCCGTCTCCACCTTTGCAGCTGTAGGCGTTGGCCACCTCTCGGGCGATGCTCCTCATGCGGCCCGACTGCTGGGTGTCGAGGCGGAAGGGCGACGGGTGGCAAAACTCCCTGAAGCAGCGCTTGAAGTTCTCGTCCAGGAAGGCGTACAGCACCGGGTTCAAACTGCTGTTGACGTAGCCCAAAGCGATGCAGAAGTGCATGAGCACCAGGGTGAACATGCTGCTCAGGTTGAAGCCCAGCGACTGAGCCAGGACCATGATCTGGATGGGGGTCCAGCACACCACAAAGGCGGCCACCACCACCAGCACCATGCGGGTGATGCGGCGCATGTTGCGGTCCTTCTCTTTGGAGCCGGACAGGATCCTGACGCTTCGCAGCCGTTTGACCATGAGGGTGTAGCAGATGCTGATGATGGCCACCGGGATGAGGAAGGAGAACGTGAAGACGCACGTCCCAAACACGGGGTCCCAGTAACTCCTCGGCTCGGGCAGCACCACGATGCACTCCACACCTGCAAAACAGCAAGAGCACGTTACATCGGCCGTCCGGGAATTTCACACGGGATTCTGACACGCTTTTAGCAAGTGACATTGATACCACAGAGGCGACTGTAATGTTCTAACAAATGGAACACTTTATTTCTCTGACTCGTAGGCATTGACCTGTCAGGCGCGGCGGGCAAACACTAGGCCCATCCATTCTCCGTTGTACCATTGCTTTAGATTTGTAGTCAGGGCTACCAAGACAGAGGGCCTTTTATGTGTGTTCTACGTTGATAAAGATTGTTTGTAAGGCCCAGCGGAGCACCCATCCAGGTACCGCAGGAACCTTTGGGGAAATAATGAACAAGAGCTGGTGTTTTCAACAGATAAAACACAAAAATGAGGCAAACTAAATCCTGTCTGAAGTAGCGATGCGAGAAACACAACTGTTCAAATCATTCACTCCTGTTGTCAACATACAGCTTTTTGTCACAGACGTACACACAGTGGGAAGAGGAACACACGGCACTTTTACTTAAGTAAGAAACGGCTGCACTTTAATCTGATTTGATTTTCGAATCAAAAGAAAACGGCTTCGAATGGAGTCTTTGCTCTTACAGGTTTAAAGACGGCGCTACAATCACAACTGAGCCTGTGTTGCCAGAGTGTTTTAACCTGCAGAAAGACCACGTTACTAGTGTTCCACCGGCTGCACTAGCACTGATTCAGCGCTGATGATTGGCTGCAGGTTCCACTTTGATTCAGCACTGATGATTGGCTGCAGGTTCCACTTTGATTCAGCACTGATGATTGGCTGCAGGTTCTGGACTTTGATTCAGCACTGATGATTGGCTGCAGGTTCCACTTTGATTCAGCACTGATGATTGGCTGCAGGTTCCACTTTGATTCAGCACTGATGATTGGCTGCAGGTTCCGGACTTTGAATCAGCACTGATGATTGGCTGCAGGTTCCACTTTGATTCAGCACTGATGATTGGCTGCAGGTTCCGGACTTTGAATCAGCACTGATGATTGGCTGCAGGTTCTGGACTTTGATTGCCCAGAACCCGCAGCCAATCATCAGTGCTGATTCAAAGTCCGGAACCTGCAGCCTATCATCAGCGCTGAATCAGTGCTTGATTCTGTTTGAAGTGTCTCTAATTAGACCATAAAAGAGCATTCAAAAAAACTCCTCTTACTCGGGACGGTCCAAGCACACAGCCGCTAATTTGAAGCACTCTCAAACGCTCTCAAAATACGTCTCCTCTCAAATTATACAACTTCATTTACCTCAGATTCATGGAGTTTGGTGCTTTACGGATTGACTGCGGAAATCTGCGCGTCATTTTCAGTCATCTCAGTGTTTGATTTTCCTCGTAAGCCTCGTATGCGTTTCTCTGATTGGTTAATGCTCCGACAACTGAGGCTTAAGTGCTGTTTTCACCTACCCCCTATCCCCGCCCACAGCCCTGTATTTAGTTACGATTGTTAGAAAAATGGTTAATGCTCCTTCGAACGTAATAAAAGAATAAATCAGCTTTCAAATTCGTCCCAGTAAAAGTTACGTTTGATTTGAACGTGTTGACCGCAGATCTGGGAACACGGATTGGTCAAGTTTGTGAAATTTGAAAGCAAAATCTTACATACGTTTCCTTTAATTACACAAACAGGACAGACTTTTGAGATCAACATCGGCCTTCGCCATATTTATTTAACACAAAAAAAGATCGACTACAACTGAATCTATTTCCACAATCTTCTATAATGTCCGAACACGGCACCAAAACCACCTAACTCGCACGAGATTGACAAGAAGACCTTTCCATTACAAAAACCCCAAAGCTTAATGACAATTTGAAACAATTAGATCAAGATTAATTTCAAATTGCGTTAATTACACAGCCCTGAATTTGAAATAACAGCTTTAATCTTATCATTGCTGCAACTGGACACGTTGAGCCCAAACATTGATGCCAGATGACCATTTTAATTGATGACCATTTTAATTGATGCTCGTCCGTCCACCGCGCTGTGAACTCCAGCCGTTACTTTTCCTTCGACGCAACACATCCCGAAATAGCGACTCATTAAAACGTTACGTAACACCAGACCCCAACTTCGTATAACAATGAGCGTTCTATATGCGAATGCTAATGATCTGATTAAAAATGCTAATTGCTTGTTGTGGATGAGGCTGAGGTGCTAATATTAGGAGACGGGCCCGAGGGAGCGGCACGGCGCTCGAAAGGGAGAATATCTCGGGCGTATACCGCGGAGTACAAAGCTACAAAGCGCCGAGTCAAACAAAATGAACAGTGACGGGAGGGCGCTTCCGTCGGGGGGGCGACAGGTCTAATCAGTGTCGCGGCGATACGCTCAGGCAGACGGGAACAAAAGTCCGTGCCGAATGAACGTGTCGACCTCGCGCCAAAGAGGAAACGGGGAAAAGAATTGATATGTCAAACGAGGTGACGGCGACAAAAGACGCAGCGGAATAAAGTGTATAATATAATCTTGGAGGTGGAGATAAGAGGCGGTTCTGCAATAAGAAGCGATGGACGTTGAGTGTCTTTTTGATTAAAGGGACACGTTCTGCTCAATCGACTTGTGATCTAAAGAGCGTTTAGCCTTGTTACAACACTGTTTCCTCTTCATTAGTTTGCCCAAAGTTTGATTCTGAGCGATTCCTGCATGTTTGAGTTAATCCCGTATTGTCCGACAACTGAGGCTTAAGTGCTGTTTTCACCTACCCCCTATCCCCGCCCACAGCCCTGTATTTAGTTACGATTGTTAGAAAAATGAAGACTCTGAGTGACACTTGTTCTAAAATGTCACGTAGCCATAAAAAACGAAAAACATGAAAATAACTTTGAAAAGTTATCAGTTTGGCTTCTCAGTTCTGCAATTTTTTAACAGGAAGTAATTTTTTTATATTTTCTAAGCCGTTTTAGATCAATAATTCTGTTTACAATGAACAGAATGTAAAATTATGGTCAGTCTACAGAATGCAGTCTACAGTACTATGAAGAATGCAGTCTATAGTACTATGAAGAATGCAGTCTACAGTACTATGCAGTCTACAGTACTATGCAGTCTACAGTACTATGCAGTTTACAGTACTATGAAGAATGCAGTCTATAGTACTATGAAGAATGCAGTCTACAGTACTATGCAGTCTACAGTACTATGCAGTCTACAGTACTATGAAGAATGCAGTCTACAGTGCTATGAAGAATGCAGTCTACAGTACTATGAAGAATGCAGTCTACAGTACTATGAAGGATGCAGTCTACAGTACTATGAAACACTTTTAAACCCGGTATGTGAATTGTGTGGTCCTCTGATCGTCTTTTATTATGTTGTATATTTTATATTGTTTTAATTTGGTTTGTATGTATTTCTTTTTTAACATGTTTTTCCTGTGCTTGTTTTGTACTCCCTGCTGCACTTTGGAGACTTTACGATGGTAAAACGTGCTGTACAAATAATATTGGATTGGATTATTTTAAAGTGTTTTTTGATCCCCATGTTATCGCTTCTCCCTGTGGTACACAACTTTTTAAAGCTTTTAGCCACTAACTTTTCAACCACTGTTTTAAACATATTTCTGTACTGTATTTATACCATATTTTTTCAGACATATTTAAGTTTTAATGATAATAATAATAATAATAACTTTTATTTATATAGCGCTTTTCAGCGACCCAAAGACGCTGAACATAATTTTTAAAATGTAAAATACCAAGGTGTCAAAAAATCTCTTTAAAAACCCAAATCTTTATTATAAAATGAAAGATTATACATTTAAGGTCATCAATGGGCTATATATCCTAGACCCAGAAGTGGAAAGAGACTGGATATTTGTACTCAAGTAAAAGTACAGTTACATCACAAAAATGTACTAATACTGCTGACAGAATTGAAGTAAAAAGGACACATACAATAAACTACTCGGTTGTTTAAAACTCTTTTAGTATAACTTTATATCACTCTCTTGTACAAAATTGGATTCATTAAACAGTTTCACGCTGAATCCAGTTCATGATCGGAAAGGTTTCAAAAAGACTCATGTGGACGCCATCTTTTACAAATCAAGACGGTTCAACTTCCATCTAAAAGTCATTTTCAATTTTGTATTTTTTTTCCCCCACAATAGGTGTTTTTTTCTGAGCTCTGGCCAGTGCGAGCGGGTGATGCAGTGCAGTGAAACGGCCCTGCAGTGAAACAGCCCTGCACTGGCACAGTTGGGGCTTTAAATGTAACGAAGTACCCTAAAAAAGTACTGCGGTAATGATTTGCTTCCCAGCCCTGTCTGGACCTAACTCTAAACCCGGACTATTCCCATGTGGCTTGTTCCTTTGAGGAGCTGAGCCTTGTTAAACCTGGTGCACAGGCGTAAAGCTGTTCTCACACCTCCACCTGCTGCTGGAGCCGAGGACCTTCTCCATCTGCAGAGGTGTGAGAAGACCTGCCGACAGGAGCACCTTTTACCCCTGTCAGCCACTACAAAAAAGTCAACTATTTAAGACGGAACATGGAGTTAGTTAAAGACGACAAGGGACGCTTTATTGGCCTTGTAGGAATATTTGTATTTAATTCACTTTTATTTATGTTTTTGGTTTACTTTCTTAACGTTTTTGCTTTACTTTTCTTTATGTCTTTGCTTTACTTCTTTATGTATTTGCTGATCTTTTCTAGTAATTCGACACATTTCTTTACATCCGTCCCTCTGCAATTGCATTTTGAAGACGTTTTAGATTAAAGATGCTTCACTTTGTAGTTTTAGCCATTATAGCCGACACTTATTCTTACATTTATTCATTTATAAAACTAGATTCAGAAAGAAACATGTTTTACTCTTTATTAGGAATTGACCAGAGAATAGTCGAGGAACCGGATCTATAAGAGGTTAATAAAAGGACATACGTAACTCTTCTGTATGACGACCCTCCACCTGCTTGTTTCCATGGAGACGTTGACCTACAGTACAAATAACCTTCTTACTCAGTAGACAAAAAAATAATAAAAAAACACAATTAAAAGGAATAAATTGATCATTCTTTGAGCCCCAGAGGAATACGAGAGCTGTACATTTATTACATTGTATAGAATAAGTTGGAGATGCTGCAGAGACGCTCATACACGCTTCACAAGCGCTCGCTCCAAGACCTCACGGCTTCGGAAGGGAATTTATCTAAGTGGAGATTAAAGAAACATTAGTGAGTGTTGAAGAGTGAAGAGTAGAGTCCCTTTAGAGACATCGGCTTTGCTCTTTCGCTGCCTCTTACTCCTTATAAAGACCTTCACATTTGCAACGACAAGCTACTTTGAATTACCCGCGTAAACTTTCACGTGTCCGGAGAGCTGCACTTAAGCGAAACACATTTTTTGTTTTTTGTTGTTTCGTATAGTCCATTTCTAATACGCCTACGTTCTAACCACGATCGTCCTTCTGTCCCGACGCTACCGCAGCAGCACAAGAATCCCCCTCTTCAGCCTTTCTATGGTCTCCTCTTCACCTCAGCAAGTAACAATTTAAACAATTTAAAGCATAATAGTCCAATGACCAAATGTCCTCAAAAAGTCACGACTAGCGAGAACGTAATGTCGATGAAGGAAAGGGGCGGGGCCTATATAACGGTCGATTCACTGTTTTGGAAAGAATTGGAACAGAAAATCCAAAAAGCTTTAACCTTCTCATTACGATATCCAAATCTCTCAAAAACATGATATTACAATATGAATTCCATGAAAATAAAATAGTAGAAATTATACTTTTTCCATTTGCCTTGTCAAGTTATGTTCCGAAAAATTAAGATATAAAAGTTTTCATGTTGTCTGCACTGAACTGGAGCAAAGGATTATGGTCTATGTAGTTCCCTCTGTTTTCTGCAACAAAACAATGAATTCAAACAAAGCTGCTTCTACTTTCATATTATGTTACTAGGGCTGCGCTAAAATGTCGAAATATCAATAAATTGTGACACTAAATGTGGAGATACAGTATCGATTTATTCCCATAGTAGTTTTTGGTATATTTTACTTAATTATTTTGTGACAGCGATACACTTTTGGTGCTTCTTATGGGAAACTTGCAAAACATTTGACACATTCACTGTTTTTATGCTCAAAATGTGTGTACGACATATTAAGCTTGTGCAGGTTGTGGTTTAACAAAGAAATAATGTTAAATGCATTTGTTTCTTCAAAAACACTGACATGTCGCATTGTTGCATGTGTGACTCATGTATCGAGTATTGAAGAATCGTGAAGTATTCCCATTTTTGTTCATGCATCGCTGTAGACATTTGTCACATCTTGCCAATAAAGTTTTCACGTTCAATCCCAAGCGCTACAGCAAAAAAAATAATACTTGCCTTTAGTTTATTTGTGCTGACAAATGTGGAAATCGACCTGTTCAGTTGCTGGTCTTCCTGTTTTATTTTGACACTCACCACCTTGTTTTTCAGGTCTCTTCCTTTAGGTTTCCTGCCGATTCGATCACTTGACCTTCTTTTGATGATTGTACCTGTGTTCAATTGTCTCCGCCCCTCCCTTTGTATTTAAGCCCTGTGTCCGGTGCCACTTTTCCCACTTTGTATCGGTTTTCTCGACCTGTGAACGCGGATGAAGTACATTTCTGTTTATTCGGCGACTACTTTCTGTTCGTCTACAATAAATCTATATATATTGTTTTGCCTTTGAGTCCATTTCTACTGAGAATTCATCACAAGATCCCTTTTCCAAAAGCAAATTCACTGTTAGATACCAAGGCATTTCCGCATCAATCTTTTACTTTGACATGCAATTGTTCCCAGATCCGAGTGCAATATCCTATCATCATAAATCTGGACCCAAATACATTGTTGTAAATATATATAGCGCTGAGAAATTTGCTATATAAAACATCACTATAGAAAAGCTTCATTGGGTAAACACCATGATGTATTGGTCCATTTGAAAGAGCAGACCACGTGGGACAGATTTATGTTGCGTGGACGGTAGAAACGGCACACATTGCGACGGTTCTATAACGCCGCGCTCGGGCCATTGATCAAAAAAGCAGTAAAATTCTGCATGAGAGAGGCGTAATCATAACCAGTCATCTGAGCACTAAGTCGACGATGAAAAACGCAGCGATTGCACTCCCCGTCCCCGAGCGGAAGGCGAAGTTGGATGTGGAAATATGATCCGAACGCAGGGAAAAAGTATGTTTTCTGTGATGAAAGGGACGATTTCAAAAACTTTAAATATGATTTCCATTCATTTTTCCTGCAGTCTTTATGAAAAAAACTAGATTAAAAGTTTGAAAAGTAGCTCAAAAACAGCTGTGAGGTAAGTAAAGACTAAATGAAATCTGTGTCTGATATAAATCGTAAGGTTATTAAAACATTTTGCCAAATTTTAAAGAAGCTTCGAGCAATGAACAACTTGGATGTAAAATCTACAGGACAAAGACAAAGAGAGTGGGCTTATACTTCAGATTGGACGGTAACATTGTGGAATAGTTCAGCAATATAAGTGTTTGAACAATACATGAATGCTCGTCTTTAATCAATACAAATCTCACGAAAATGTTCAAATGATCGAGACATTCTGCCGACAGCAGGCTCAGGATTAAGACGATAGAACTTGTTAAGTAGATTAAGCAGGGCGTGGTCAAAAGTTACAACGCTCCCCGCTTTTGGTCTGCAGGAGGCGATGGAGATTAATCCCTTCCACACCTGCCGAGGTTCATTTTATATCGCTGTGAGTGGGCTCGCTTCGCCACAGATCTGACCTGTACCTTGGCTTGATGGTGTCACCTGCTTGTCTCAGAATCATAAAGGTTTATCGCCATTGTCACTGAACAGGATGCAAAAACGAGGACCGTGCATTGGCATTAAAGTGCAACATACATACTTCAAAGCAAGATACAGGAGAAAAAGGCCACATTTATTTTCTATAGCTCTTTTCTACCTGGATTGGACGCTAAAAGCACTTCACACCCAGTCACCATTCAATCACAATTCAAAAACCCATCGTACAAACATATAAGAGGTAAAGAGTATCAAGCATCTAGCCCAAGGACACAATGAGAGTAAACATCATTGTCAAGCCATTGCCGTTTCTGAAGCTTCCATATAACATACTGTATGTGTCTCTACATTTGATGCTTTCTGAGACGTCTTGTATCAAGCCATTCATCTCAGTCAAGGGTCAATGATTCTTTACCGGTATAGCTTAGCGGGAAAATATTATGCCAAATGTACTTTTTTTAGCTCAATAATCAATAATTAATCATGTTCTAACATTGTTTCCTCATCAAAAACATCCCTGAAGTAGCATTTAGCTTCATTCAGCCGTTTGATGAATCCTGGTTACAAAATCTTCTCTCCTCCGAGCGTCAAAATCTCCTCAAGAACTAAAGTTTTTTCAATCCGTGAATATTCTCAGCTGTTATTTAAGTCCATAAATCATCTGCAGAAACTTTCTGTGAATTTTTCCGTCTAATCACGATCAGTACAACTGCGTTCTGAGACCAGGAAGTAAACAGGCCAGTCTGACATGCGCTAAAATGTATATTAAAGTTTGTGTAATTCCATCTACAGCCAGTAAATAGTGCTATAACATAGATCGTCCCAGAGATCCAAATGTATAAACTATTATTTTATATCTAAAACATGAGATGCTAGTCAAGAGCAAATTTAAAGGCTGGTAACCAATAATGTGTCATATTTGCCCTTTAACACTTCCCACTCTCTTGTCTTTGAAGAGTTTGTATCTCGCTCCATTAAACCCCTTTTGTACAAATGAAGCCTGCGTAAAATCAACCTGGAAGTCCTAACTCCACCCAATCTACGTCCACTGCTACACCAGGGCCGCCTGCTCCTTAGCCTCAATCAACACACCCAAGTTACTGCTCCCCGCGACAGGCCAATCAGCGCACCCCTTTTAAATCCTCATGCAGCTGGCTTCAGACTGTTCTGCGACCCAACACCTCCCCTCCTCCTCCTCTGCATCCTTCACATTGTCCTCATCACCATCTCCACCAGTCTCCAGGCCCCGGGGGGGAGACATCTAATATAATTGGACTATGGAGCGCCCATAATCGCATTGTCTTCTGCCGGGGTCTCAGCGCCAAATAACCCACATAATAAAGCTTGCTAAACGGTCCTTTCCGTGTTCGTCTGAGTCTCTCCAGGGTGAAATGGGGACCACGTAATGACACGTAATTGGACTACTGGACAATTGATGAGGCGAAAATGTCACCAACAGGACACGTATTATGCTACATTGACGTTTGGTGCATTTTCAAACATTGTTCCGTCGTCTCCAAAATACCCGGAGTTGTATTTAGCTAAATTCACGCTAGTTTCATCAACCCTGTTTGCACGCTTGTCTTCTCTGCACCTTCTCTGAGCCTCTCAAAGACAAGCAGCTTCAAATTTGCGCTGTCATAAAGTCCATAAACCATTACCAGAAGCAAACTGAACATTTTTTTCTGTCCATAAAACGCCAGTAATTGAAAAACTTAAGCTAGAGAAGTCAATTGTATTAAGTAGTTGTGGACCATTACAAGACACGAAGAATGTGTTGCAACAGAAGGAAACGGCGATCCAGGTTTAATTGGTGACGGTTAATGCTTGTGGAGCTGTTTGATTCACTGTGAAAGGAGAACGTTTTTGAGGCTTAGGTGGTTAAAACAAAAAAATCCAATTTGACTATGCATCTTTCTGAAAAAACATCCCGCGTTGAGTGTGAACACACTTGTGAGCTTGTTATCAGCTGTCGGTGAGCTGCTTGGGGTTCATTTCACACCTGAAGGTTCTCACTTTGCCACATGCAATTCATCACCTCTGCACCAGTGGAGGCCTCTAATGTTACATATCCAACGGCGATGCATCGTATAGCTCCTCATCTACCAGCTCCCTCTGTATTTGTTTGCCCTTTGTTTTTTATTAGAATCATTTTGTCACACGGTAAACAAACAGCCACCTCGGCCTCTACAGAATCACATCTTTCTGTATTCTTTAAACAGAGTGATATAAGTCTTGTCACGACTGGAGCCAAACTCAAACAGAACTGTGCAATCAGATTAGTTCATTTCAGTGACCGGCGGGTAGTATTTTCTTACATTTACTTCCCAGGTACACATCAGGCCGTCGACTGGGCAATAAATCCAACAGTTAATGTATTGTGTGCTGCGTGAGTGACGATCGTTAGCCCAAATGAAAGCTTCAAAAATTGGGACATTTGTTTTGGGCTCAGTTGTGTTTTAGTTTATATTGATTTGAAGGATGTCTTTTGATTTATGTCGGTCAGTCTCTATCTGGTCTTGTTTTGTTTGTTTTTTCACTTTTCTTTTCAACTTTATGTTCATCATAAAGTAAAAAAAAAATGAAAAAATCTTAATGCTAAAAAAAAAAGGGAAAAAAAAGCCTCAAACAAACCAATCTTCTCTTTATTTATTGCTCCTAAACTCGGCCAATATTTCAGTTCGATACTAAAAACAAAAAACGTCATGGTGTTACTGCGTATCGATACTCCATCAATAGTCTTTCCTTTGGTAAATATACAGTATGAAGGATTAAAGCTGCTGTTCAAGGTTTGGACTAACAGACATTAGACTGAGCATGTTTTGGGTTTTGATATGGCACATAATAAGCTTTCCTTTATATTTCTATTTTATATTTCCAGAAGCTTTGCAGATATTTGTATCAGATAGTGGGCAAAATGAAATAAATTAGAAAAAAAAAAAAAGAATAAAATTAAACCATCCTGCTGGTGGGATGCTGGAATAATAAGGCGTTTTTTAATGTATATATTTTTTAGATGTAAATGTTCCGCCTCCGAGCTTGACTAGGGTTCAATTCCTCACCCGATACGCCACACCTGCCACACCTGCCACACCCTCTCCGTCTCCATCCCTGCCGTTTCTCCTCCTCGCTCCTGCCCTGGCTGCCTTTTGTGCACTGGAGTGGCTGGTTTGTAATCCCCGTCTGCATCTGCCCTCACGCGCGGCACGGAAAAAGGACTTTCTGCTCACTTTGATGGCCTAATACTTCACACTCTGCCTCGGCTATTTCAACAGAAAGATTACGGGCGGCTCCCTGCAGCGGAGGAAAAACACATTATAAATCCCGACGCCACAAACGGTGAAGATTGGAGCGGTGATTACGGGCCGGTCCGAGCTATTTTTACCCGCGTCAGTGGCCGTCACGTAATTGCGGTTGAAATTGCGTCGTTAACAGGTTTTTACGCGGACGTGCTCGAAGGGGGGGCGGAGATGGCGTGGCGAGCGTTCCGTCCGGAAACCAGAGAGTCACCGGTTTGTGTCCCGGGTTTAGTCCGAAGTCAGCCAAATGGGTCAAATTTCACTTTTATAAATCTGTAAATCCTGCTATAATGATGTTGCAGCTTTGATTTTGACTCGAGGTAACGCTGAACAATCTTCTGCGCTTATTCATTATTATGAGGTTGTTAAGATCCAACGCGACGACGAGCAGCATCTGTTCATGTTGGACACAAAATGTACTACAGTTTTGTCTAGGTACAATGCAAAAACAACTTAATGAATCAAGTGCACGGCATGCAATGTGTTTCATTTAATTCTTTCATAGATCTATGTCAAGCTGAATGGCCAAAACGTGGGTCAGCTCAGCCATTGAAGACATGTTAAAGTCTGATTTTTGATGTTTTACAGTGTGCGTAAATATGTGTAAAAAGGGGCGACGACGGAACAACAAATTGAAACTAGACCATAAATAACTTTAAGTCAAACAATCAATGTGTAAGACTTGTAGACTAAAGTGTATTTAGTATTCAGGTTGTTTCTTGAGCTTTATGGCTTAAAAGGAACAGTTGCCTCTCCGTGTAACATTCAGCCTCAAACTCCACTCCACCTCGAGTCTTTCCCATCGGGCGTAAAAACACTGCATCTGTGTTTTTTAAATACTGGGGCAGCACCCAAGGGTGGGCTGAGTTGACTTTATTTGGGTCGTCGCGATCGTTCCACCAGCGTGTTGTGTTTTCAAAAGACTTAAATACATGTGTTCTTAATGCATCTACTATGAAGTATTTAATCAATGTGGAAATAATTGCTCCTTCTGTGACGACTATCTCACTATTTTACAATCACCCACAGACACAAACACAGAATGCATTGTAAATAACACTGATTTAAGCCTTTGTTTTATGTGCATTTTGAAAAATCTCTTTTTTTAAATTGTTCTGTTTGTTTTTGGTACATTTAGTGAGTGTTGTGTGAAAGGCGCACCTTGTAAATGTTCTTGAAGGCCATCTGGAATGTTCTGCACTACAGGATGGCATTAAACTTGGACCTAAACAAGTAACGTCATAGGGCCAAGAATTTTAAGCAATAAAAATGTCTGTCCCCTTTAAACTTTCCAGCATTTTCCAACTTTCCAGCATTTATACAAACTGCTACAACAGCGCTTTCCCATCATTAGTTTGTAGTTGTATTTTGATTGATTCCTGCATGTTTGAGTAATCCTTTATTGTCCCGCAACTTCCTGTTTTCACCCATCCCCTATCCCCACCCACATTCTTCTATTTAGTTGGGATTAATTGAGAAAGGTAGTGACACTAAAACGTGTAGTGACGTCTAAAATTTCACATACTCACTTTTCGAAATGAAAACACTTAAATCTGCAGCTTATTATGGTGAAATGAAGAGGCGGAGCTTATCACTTTTGAACAGGAAGTCAATGGACCTGTTCCTATTACTAAGCCGCTTTAGATGCTGTTTAAAATGCTGTTTACAATGGGCAAAATGTAAAATGATGATCCACTTATGTTATCATTCAACACTACGTATCTGAAAAAAAAAGTTGAATACGTCCCCTTTAATACTATACCGTGGAACATCAAGCAATAATATATTCATGTGGACAAGCAGACCTTGAAAAGTTGAAACGTCCACTTTTAATTAGCTAGTAGAAAGGCTGGTTTAATTGGTTAATACATATTATCTGTATGATTAGGGCTGTTTTTTAAGTAAGAACCTACCAAAAAAGGTCCAAGAAATACTGGAACTAAATACTGGTGCCAACTTCCTGTTCCTTGGCTTTAGATATCCACATTAATGAGTGAATGCATCACAAAAATGAAACGGCGCAGACACCAGTCTTAACTTCAGTCCGCCATGTTCAAACAAAGCGCTGTGAGTCATCTTCCCGTGAACAGAATAGCTGAAGAAACAAGGGAATATACGGTATTCAAAGTCTGCCTGTGCGTCATAATGAATCCACATCCAGTCGCCACCTGTAACGTCCTTGAAGTGAAGTTGAATAATATGATCCAAACTTCGTCACTATAATTTAGTGTGATTAAAATCCAGCACGTCTGCACAAAAACCTCGGGATCCGTGTGAAGTTGTCGTCATAGTCGTCCTCTTCCGTCATGTAAACACATTAAAGTGTAAATGTGAGTTAAAAGCAGGCGCTGAGCCCGGCCGCCTTTGATAAACGTGCCGTGTCTGGTTTTACACGTAAGCTGCGTAGATCAGACGTGTGGCTCTTTGTGCATTGGTTTCATATGTATTTATTTTGACATACAGTTTTATATTTTTATGAACTGTATTGTGTTTTTTAAATGTGTTTTTAACAATGTAAAGCACTTTGAATTGCGCTTTGTACGAATTGTGCTCCATACTGTATTTTCTGGACTATAAGTGACCGGAGTACGACTTATATTTATATTTATACTTATATACTTATACTCTGGAGCAACTTATATGTGATATTATTTGTTATTTTCACACTTGCAACCGCATTTCATCCTCCAGTGCGACTTATATATGTTTTTTTCTTCTCTATTATGCATTTATGGCTGGTGCGACTTATACTCCGGTGACTTAAAACATTTTTAAAAAATGTGATTGATTGATTGGTTCTGAGATACAACTGGACATTTGGATATTTTAGAATACATTTCAACACAGTTATAGCGTGATTCAGCCATTAATTGACACTCTAAAAAGAAAGTATTCAGGAATTAGTTTGGAAAAGCAGGTTTGGTGAAAGTACTGCTCTTTTAAAAACTCAGACGTTACCCAGCCGTACATATGATGATACTGAAGAGGCTCAGAGGATGTGGATAAACCCTGGCCTGGTACAAGCCCTATACTACTTCATCCCTCATTTTTGCATGAAGTTGTTCATCAGTGGCATACGTGAGAGGGATAATGAGGCACAGAGTAATTGCATTGCATTAACATATCCATTTTCCTATATAATTGCTTCTATTAGACTTTACATTCTGTGCTTCGATGAGTTTAAGAGGATCATTACAAGAGAAAATTAGGGTCAAGAGTAGCCGCTTCTCCCACTTCATTTAAATGCAGCTCAAATGTTCAAATCGTAGTGAATGCACATTCTCTACAGCAATAGAATCAAAATCCTACCTTGATTATATTTTGTGATCATGAGGTGACGTAGGTTAAGTAATTCCAAGTCCGTGAAATGCGGCTACTACTAGTAAACAAGAAGCTATGTCCGGTTTATAGTCTTCTTTTTCTGCATTTATTTCACTTCCCTGTGTCTCTACGCCAAGTTTTTGCATCTCTTTACGAAAAGCATTGGGTTCGGACGATGTTAGCCGCGTTGCGCACAGGGAACGTAATATTTTCGGTCTTGAAAATATGATGGTTTATCACTGGAAATATGATGGTTTATCACTGGAACTACGATGGTTTATCACAAGATCAAGTCACAGGATATTCCAAACGCTTGTCAAGGCATTTTAAATGAAAAGTACTATTTCTACAATTTGGTTTTCCTCTCCACAATATAGCAATTTTGATCATACCGTGAAATTAATATTGTGATTGTAAACGGTACAGTATGGTTCAGTTTTTTGAAGCCTTGGTTTGCTAAGTTCGGTAAAATAGGTTGCAAAACGTATACTTTAAAGACTAAATAAGATTCGTAATTAATCACATGTTGTGCACAAAAGTCTACAAAACTAAATGACACAAAAAATACATTCCTTCTATTACAAAACCAAAAAAAAAAACATACACAAAGATGTCGTGGTAGTGAAAGTTACTATACCATAAGTAATAGATTATCGGTCGTTTAAATGAACTTTAACGCTAAAACCACACATTTGCTCACTGATGGATCCAACAAAACGTACAATTCTCATTTCCAAATCAGAATCAAATCGCAGACAACTTTCAAATTGGTGAAAATAACCTCTTGCGTATGGAAACGTAGCCATCGCGTCCACGCTATCTTCATAAATCCTGTTTCACTGCTTCTTCCTCTTTTCACTGCAAAACAAACGCAGGACTGACGGACATTAGCAACACATTAGCCCCGCGGTCCATCGAGCGGATCACACGGGGTCCGCGCATTAGCGACACCGGGGTTGCTGCCGATTATAGCATACTTCCTGCCTCTGTGTCCTTGGGCAAGACTTTTGACCCCAATTACCACGAGCAGCGCGCCGTGTCAGGCTATGGACGCACTCTGGGTCTCGGATATCGTCTTGGTCACACTTACGGAAGAGCGGCGGCGATGAACAAACGCAAAGATGCTATACGCTCCGGCAAACATCGATGATGATAGTCTGTGTGTAAGAGGAGGGAAAGATGGAGCTGAAATTGAGATTGTTATTTGACCGTTGATCGAACACGGCCTCAAATAACGAACAGAGTCAACAGAAGATATTACAGAGCGTAACTTTGGCAACATAAGTCGCATAGTCGTATTTTTTGGGGACATTTCATCTTGAAATGCAATGTAAAATAATAAAAGATTAGAGAACATGGTGAATAGGTGTACGTATGCTAACGCTAACACCTTCAGCTACATGACGTATGCTAACGCTAACACCTTCAGCTACATGACGTATGCTAACGCTGACACCTTCAGCTACATGACGTATGCTAACGCTAACACCTTCAGCTACATGACGTATGCTAACGCTAACACCTTCAGCTACATGACGTATGCTAACGCTAACACCTTCAGCTACATGAGGCACAGACAGAACTGTGGTAAGTGTCTGGTATGTTAACGTAACATATGAACAGTTATTCAGATAACTATAGCATAAAGAACATGCTAACAAGTTTAGCAAAGCAGCAGTTTTACCCCAAATCACTAAATCCACTGAATTATTCTTCCTCTGTGTCACTTCTAAACAACTCCACAAACTCCAAACTTCTTCTTCTGCGTCGCTTTGTCTGCGTTGTCAGTGTGAAAATAACAAATAATATCATATATAAGTCGCTCTGAAAAACTATGAAAAAAGGTGGATTCCGGAAAATACGTTATCTAAAGTTAAAACCAGAAAATGGAGTTCAAAATCGGGTCTTTGTCAAAAAAATGTTCTTATTTTCCTGCCTAAAACTGATCAAAACACTGATATGAGTTGATACTAAAGCTAAAAAGAAACACACTTTTATGGCGTGTGTGATTTTTCCCTCCTCCAATTTGACCAAATGCCCTGGATTGCCACTCAAACTACTCGTGTGAACTGTGAAGATCCACAGAAGTGGATCTGAGGGACCAGTTAGAGACCTTTGCATTACGTTTACATTTCAGTAGCCTATAGATTAGCATAAGCATTGTTAACATACTAGTCAATTCAGCAGGAACGCTCCGAGGTCGATCATTTCCACTTGATCGTTACGAGTTCTGACATCCCACAACATAGATCTCAAGACGAGGCTCGGCTGTAAGTCACTCCTGGAACGATCTGAAGGTTTGATCCATGGGTTTCTGAATGATGAACAAAAATAGCAAAATATTCTGTCTTCTGAACGATCAGCTGTCCTCCACAAGGCACCAAATAACAGGAAGCGGAAACTCATGGATTCTCTTTTGAAGGTAAAAACATGGAGGAGCTCTTTTGGATTATGATGAGATGACATAAGAGAAGGACAGCCCAAACATGAGTGAATGAAACACAACAGTTTGACTTTTTTAGTCAGTTTAGCATTATGCGAAGAGGATTGCACCATTTTTTTGGGGAAAAATATATGTTGTAATTTTTCTCCCCAGTATTGCAATAGAGGCTTCTGTTCAGAGTAGAAAAGTTTCAAAACTGAAAATTACTTCTGGATATGTTGAAAGGTCTCTATAGAAACATTTAGTTGTACCTGTACTTTAAATTGCGATTTCGCTTTGATTGCGACACATTGTGCGGACCGAAGACAGAAGCTTTAAAGGAAAAATAGAGGATTTTAGGCGACAAATCAGAGTCTCATTTCCTCGTGGCGTGGACAGCAGAGTAGTTCTCCCACATGTCAATCATTCCCTGCGTCCTACTGCACACCTGCATCCTCGTTTCCAGCATAGCAGCACGTTTCCCTGGCTGCGCATGCGTGGTTGATATGCCAGAGTGTGTTCAGCGAGTTCCTTCAGTTACAGTACAATGAGGGACGGCAGAGAAATACTGAGTCGCTTGAGTTCTCGGTGAAAAATCCTCTATTATTCCTTTAAGCGAATTCCAAATAGCTGGAGACAACGCATCAAACTGACGGCGGCAATGCAATAACCTGACTGTCTGAAACCGAGCAGCTGGACGAAATGCGACAGTACGAGAGAAGAGCGGCAGAGACGGCAGCGCGGTGAGGACAGCCGAGCTGGAGTGGACTAATAAATGATGATTAGATTTAACTGTAGCTTCTGGCTGAGGCAGGATCAATATCACACAAGTACAGACGGGTTCCTTAGAGAGGAAATCAACACCAGAGAGACTACTTCCACACCAGTGCCATCATGGTAGACACACACCGGTGCCATCATGGTAGACACACACCAGTGCCATCATGGTAGACACACACCAGTGCCATCATGGAAGACACACACCGGTGCCATCATGGTAGACACACACCAGTGCCATCATGGAAGACACACACCAGTGCCATCATGGAAGACACACACCAGTGCCATCATGGAAGACACACACCAGTGCCATCATGGAAGACACACACCAGTGCCATCATGGAAGACACACACCAGTGCCATCATGGAAGACACACACCAGTGCCATCATGGAAGACACACATCAGTGCCATCATGGTAGACACACACCAGTGCCATCATGGAAGACACACACCAGTGCCATCATGGAAGACACACACCAGTGCCATCATGGAAGACACACACCAGTGCCATCATGGAAGACACACACCAGTGCCATCATGGAAGACACACACCAGTGCCATCATGGAAGACACACACCAAAAGACACGAGGAGGGCGGAAAAAAGACGGAAAGTTTTGGGTTCAATCGTCAGAGTGGAGTGTGCACGTTCTCCCTTTTGTCCGTGTGGAGTTTGCACAGTATTCACACGTTCACACAGTATGTACACGTTCACACAGTATTCACACGTTCACACAGTATGTACACGTTCACACAGTATGTACACGTTCACACAGTATTCACACGTTCACACAGTATGTACACGTTCACACAATATTCACACGTTCACACAGTATTCACACGTTCACACAGTATTCACACGTTCACACAGTAATCCGTCTTATTCAGTCTTACTCAGCATGTGAGAGGCCCCACCCACAGCAAAGGACACACTCTAGATCTCATAATTACAAAGGGGGTAAATATTTCAAATGTTAATGTGATCGATGTTGCTCTGTCTGATCATTTCTGTGTCTTCTTTGACCTGTCTGTTTCTCCCAAACCTCCGGTTGGTCCTGCAGTTGTTCAGAGGAGACACATAAGTGATGGCACAGGTGCACTGTTTATGGAAATGATAAACTTTGAAAATGTCTCATGTTCTAATGTAAATGATTTGTTGAACTCTGTTACATCTAGTGTTTTGAATGTTCTGGACACCATCGCCCCTATAAAGGCTAAAATGGTTAAAAATAAGCAGAAAGCGCCGTGGAGAAATGATGATTCGGTCAGGGCACAGAAAAGGGAGTGCCGCAGGGCCGAACGGAAATGGCGCAAGTCAAAGCTCCAGGTTCAAAAAGAGATTTACAAAGAAAAGCTGAACATGTACAACCTAATCTTATGTAGAACTAGGGAAAGATATTTTTCTGAAATAATTGGAAGCTGCAGTAACAACTCGCGTGTCCTGTTTGCCACAGTAAACAGATTAACAAACCCTCCAGCTCAGCTGCCGTTAGAACTCATTTCCACATCCAAGTGTAATGAGTTTGCATTATTCTTTAATGACAAAGTTCAGGGCATTAAAAATGCTATAAATCCCACAATGCAAAAAATTACCCTAAAACCACCAAGACACTTAGAGCTAACTCACTTTGCACCAGTAACTGACAAAACTGTCCATGAGATCATCACCAGTCTGAGTTCATCTACATGCTGCCTTGATGTGTTACCCACCAGATTTCTAAAGTCTGTGCTGAACAGTTTGTTAGCACCATTCACTCACATAGTTAACATGTCGCTTCAATCTGGAACATTCCCAATGTCTTTGAAAACTGCGGTCATAAAGCCTCTCCTAAAGAAGAGCAGTCTTGATGCCGCAGTACTCAGTCATTACCGGCCCATCTCTAATCTGCCATTTTGGGGCAAAGTCCTTGAAAAGGTTGTTTACCAACAGCTCACAGATTTCCTCTTAATAAACAACTCATTTGATGTTTTTCAGTCAGGTTTTAGACCTCATCACAGCACTGAGACTGCTCTTGTCAAGGTGACAAATGACATCCGCCTGAACACTGACACGGGCAAAGCCTCAGTCTTAATTCTGTTAGATCTGAGTGCTGCTTTTGACACTGTCGATCATGGGATCCTCTTACAGAGACTAGAGGACTGGGTGGGCATCACTGGCACTGCCCTAAACTGGTTAAGGTCCTATCTGGAAGACAGGAAGTACTTTGTTGAAATTGGTAGCTGTGTCTCAGACCACATGACCCTGACCTGTGGAGTGCCCCAAGGGTCAGTCCTGGGTCCCCTTCTGTTCAATCTCTACATGCTGCCGTTAGGTCAGTTGATACGCAGTGAAAATGTGTCCTATCACAATTATGCAGACGACACTCAGATCTATGTTTCACTATCGGCAGGTGACTATGGACCAGTGGATGTCACTGCATCCAACAGATCAGTGTGTGGATGCAAAACAACTTTCTCCAGCTGAACTCAGACAAGACTGAAATAATCGTTTTTGGCCCACAGAAACAAAAAGAAAGTGTTAGCGGTCACCTCCAGAGTCTCGCTCTAAAACCTACAAACCAAGTTAGAAATCTGGGGGTAATAATGGACTCAGACTTGAACTTTAATAGCCACGTCAAATCAATAACATCAGCAGCTTTTTACCATCTAAAAAACATTGCCAAAATCAAAAATATAGTGTCAAAACCAGATTTAGAGAGACTTATCCATGCGTTTGTCTCCAGTAGATTAGACTACTGTAACGCCTGCTCACTGGTCTCTCCAAACGAGCTGTAAAACAGCTGCAGTTTATCCAGAACGCTGCTGCTCGGGTCCTGACTAGAAACAGGAAGTATGATCACATTAGTCCTGTTCTCAGGTCTCTGCACTGCCCCCTGTGGCTCAGAGAATAGACTTTAAAGCAGCTCTGCTTGTGTACAAGTCTCTCCATGGCCTAGCACCAAAGTACATCTTGGATATGTTAGTGCCATATGAACCATCTCGGACTCTGAGGACCTCGGGGACTGGCCTCCTGCTGGTGCCAGAGTCAGGACAAAACATGGGGAATCTGCGTTTCAGTTTTATGCAGCTAAAATCTGGAACATTCTTCCTGAAGATGTGAGACAGGCTTCTACTCTGACAATGTTCAAATCTAAGCTAAAAACTGTTTTGTTTAGCTGCGCATATGACTGAAAGGATTTTTTCTTTGCACTCTTCTCTTTTGTTTGTGATTTTATTAGTTTAGAAAATCAGTTGGATTGATAATTTTTAATTTAGTTAATTTTATTGTATTTCTGTTTCTGTAATTTCTTTGTGATTTGAATGCATTTTTCCTGCTGTGAAGCACTTTGAATTGCCTCATGTATGAAATGTGCTCTACAAATAAACTTGCCTTGCCTTGCCTATTCACACGTTCACACAGTATTCACACGTTCACACAGTATGTACACGTTCACACAGTATTCACACGTTCACACAGTATTCACACGTTCACACAGTATGTACACGCTCACACAGTATTCACACGTTCACACAGTATGTATACGTTCACACAGTATTCACACGTTCACACAGTATTCACACGCTCACACAGTATTCACACGTTCACACAGTATGTACACGTTCACACAGTATGTATACGTTCACACAGTATTCACACGTTCACACAGTATTCACACGCTCACACAGTATTCACACGTTCACACAGTATGTACACGTTCACACAGTATTCACACGTTCACACAGTATTCACACGTTCACACAGTATGTACACGCTCATACAGTATTCACACGTTCACACAGTATTCACACGTTCACACAGTATGTACACGTTCACACAGTATTCACACGTTCACACAGTATTCACACGTTCACACAGTATGTACACGTTCACACAGTATGTACACGTTCACACAGTATTCACACGTTCACACAGTATTCACACGTTCACACAGTATTCACACGTTCACACAGTATGTACACGCTCACACAGTATTCACACGTTCACACAGTATGTATACGTTCACACAGTATGTACACGTTCACACAGTATGTACACGTTCACACAGTATTCACACGTTCACACAGTATTCACACGTTCACACAGTATGTACACGTTCACACAGTATTCACACGTTCACACAGTATTCACACGTTCACACAGTATGTACACGTTCACACAGTATTCACACGTTCACACAGTATTCACACGTTCACACAGTATGTACACGTTCACACAGTATGTACACGTTCACACAGTATTCACACGTTCACACAGTATTCACACGTTCACACAGTATGTACACGTTCACACAGTATTCACACGTTCACACAGTATTCACACGTTCACACAGTATTCACACGTTCACACAGTATGTACACGTTCACACAGTATTCACACGTTCACACAGTATTCACACGTTCACACAGTATGTACACGTTCACACAGTATTCACACGTTCACACAGTATTCACACGTTCACACAGTATGTACACGTTCACACAGTATTCACACGTTCACACAGTATTCACACGTTCACACAGTATGTACACGTTCACACAGTATTCACACGTTCACACAGTATTCACACAGTATTCACACGTTCACACAGTATGTACACGTTCACACAGTATTCACACGTTCACACAGTATTCACACGTTCACACAGTATTCACACAGTATTCACACGTTCACACAGTATCTACACGTTCCTGCTCAGTTTCAAGTTGCTGAATGCTGCACAATGACTTCACAAAGAGGATTTGGCAGCGCTCCGTTCAGTAATTCAATATTTGCAGCAGTGATTTCCTGTGTCTCGGTGGAGCAGCGTCTGAAGCTGAACAAGCTCTCGTGTCTGACCAGTGGGAGGGAAAGTCCAGAAAAGTCAGGATTTTGCACATTACTGGCTCCGCAGTTTGCATTCGCCGATCCCGCCCATGGGTTGGGTGTCATTATCCGCGGCCTGAACGTCATCCATAGACCACGTTTCCATTATAAACGTCACAATTCTGAGTCAAAGTGGAGAAAAATGTCGGGCGAAAGAGCCGAAAACTGTCAGTGGGAGAAGGAAGACGTTTGTGAAGTGATCAATATATCAAATCAGGCAAAAATAGAAGGTTTGTACCGTAATCGGGCGATATTTGAGGAGAAGGACCTGAATAAAAGGAGCGGTCGAGGCATGTGACGATGTGTGAACGGAATGCAGCTTAATTTAAGACACAAACCGCAATCTTTTTTTATTTTGTAACGTGAACGAGCACATACAAAATCCGATTTGCAGCTGGTCGGTAGATATATTAAGTTCTGAACAATTGTCCCATTTCGTCCATTGTTTTTAAACATGTTTATTAGATTATTAGATTTATGGTGCATAAATATGTAATGTTAACACCGACATTGAGCTTCAGTCCCTTGACATCAAACTGAAGTCTCTTTTCATATAAAAAGTTACACGGTGGGACTTTAAATTGGATGAATAACGGGCATTACTTTGAACGCTCGCACTGCTGCGATGATCTATCCGAGCAATATCAAACCGACGGTTCACCACGGCGACAATAACCACATCCGTTCAGCCGTTCCTCATTTTCCTCAGCGCCGACTCCCGTAAACACATTTCCAGTAAATAAAGCCGCGCATTGATTTTTGTGGAGACTTTGGACGGTTAAATTGAGTTTAAATTTGTTTGTTGTTATCGATGTTGTTTGTCCTTCTGAGAAATTGATGGGTTCAAGACAGTAAATGTATGAAATCCCATATCTCACAGAAAAGCCTTGTATTAATTAGAATAAACCTCAAATCAATGTGTTTGTTTTGATGCTTTGGCAGTAAAACGTCACGCACAGAGAGAGAATGCTTGTATACGAGTGCGTGATCATCAAAGTACAACAGTTATTATACTATTGTTGTATTATATATATACATCTTGTGTTGTACATGACGTATAAAGAGGCTGTTTCGCTTCATTATTCTTTATCGACCAGTTTAGGAATTTGAAATTTGTAAAGTGAAAATATATCGACCAAACCAAACAACATTTAACGTTTGGAACTGTAAAGCAGAAAGACTTGTCTGTCCTCCTCTGTTCTCTTCTCCTCTATTCTCCCACCCTCTCTTCTCCTCTCTGCTCTTCTTCTCTCTTCTCCTCTCTGCTCTTCTTCTCTCTTCTCCTCTATGCTCTTCTCCTCTCTGCTCTTCTCCTCTCTTCTCCTCTCTGCTCTTCTCCTCTCTGCTCTTCACCTCTCTTCTTCTCTCTTCTCCTCTCTGCTCTTCTTCTCTCTTCTCCTCTCTGCTCTTCACCTCTCTTCTTCTCTCTGCTCTCCTCCTCTATGCTCTTCTCCTCTCTGTTCTTCTCCTCTCTTCTCCTCTCTTCTCCTCTATGCTCTCCTCCTCTCTGCTCTGATCCTCTCTTCTCTTTCCTCTTTTATGTACAATTTTTGTTTTCTTTGTACATTTCGTGTGCTCCTTTTATTCAGGCTCCTTTATTATTTAGCCTGAATAATACGGTAGCTAATTATGAGTTTCTCGAGAACAGCGACTCTCGAATGGAGCGGTCGTTAGAAATGAAAACTAAACAAAAAAACTGTAAATATAATCAGAAAACCCTCCACATTTTCAAACCATGTCCCATGGGGGAAAAAAGCTAAATTACACTCTCTTTCTCTCGTATTTCAAAGTCCCAGAACCCATCATGAATCACAGATGGAAAATTGCTCATATATTGGGGTCAAGTCTCCAAAATGGCAGCACAAAATAATCACATCCTCATCTGCGTTTGCGCTTTTATAATTGACGTATTCCTCCGATTCAGCACGCGGCATTTAAACGACCCGCAAAGCAAACGCCATCGACCTCACGGACGATAAAGCGCTCTGCAACAAGCGCACACACCGCTAACTCCGCTCTTCCTCGGACGGGCGGCTTTACTGCTGATGCTTAATATATTCAAACGCCTGACTAGGTTTTATGTGCGACTAAATGATCTACGGCGTGTTCACATTTAACGCAACCGTCGCTCCCAAGCGCTCAGAGGAGACGGTGGGAGGTTTTCACTACACACGATGTTTTAGTCCAATCACACGACACCTGGGAACACAATATATGTTAATCACGCTCGGACAAAGGAGGAAATCAGGGACACGACTTTGGGAAACCTAAAAGCTCTAAACGAGGGACAGGTAAGTCATTTCACACAGAGAATCAAGGAAAACGAGAACAACAGATGTTTTCTCTGTAAATTAAGCTTCAAAATGCTGCGTATTGTACTTCAATCTGTACATACAGCTCATATGTTTTTATTTTGCATGATTTTTGTAAAGGTTCTTGAAAAAAGAAGCTTCTGGGGACGAATAGTCAAAGTTTGTTCCACCCACGTAAAGTACAATCAACTACAAAGAGAATAATTTCATTTAATTTTTTTATGAGAAACATTGAGTCAGGCATGTCCAAACTAGGGCCCTAATTTTTGTTGGCCCTCCAGCTTCCTGCTATGTCGGCCCAAACAACAAAAAGTAGTACTTTTTACAGTGAAATTGGGAAAATTCTGGTATATTGATGTTATACAAACCTAATATTAATGTTCTATGTCTAATTCAAGGTGTGGAGGCTCATCGCAATTACGTCAAATGCAAAATTTCTAATGATTCACTTTGTCATTCAACAAATTCGACATTGTTAAGTTGTTTGTGGCCCTCTGCCCCGTCTAAGTGTCAAAATGAGGCCCTTGGTGAAAAAAGTTTGGACGCCCCTGCATTAAGTGGTCTGAAGTTACAGGGCTCCAAGTCCATCATAGTTAATTTGATCACGTCGAGTCATCAATATTGTGACTCGAGTCCATACCTCTGTCAGAAAAATACCCGAGTTGTGTTTTTATTCATGCATGTTTGAGAAATATTTCCCTCAAAGAGTTTAAATGGGACATATTCTGCAAAATCAACTTTAATGTGCTTTTTAAACTTGTTGCAACAGTGTTTCCTCATCATTAGTTCACTCAAAGTTATTCCTCCTGTTTGAATAATCCTGTCTTGTCCTGAGGCTTCAAATTCCTGTTTTCACCTACCCCCTATCCCTGCCCACATCCTCTGAGCGCCAAATGTCGTGTGACCCGTTTCTTCCGGGTGTTTGATTGACAGGAAGAGTAGCTAATCAGAAGTTAGTGTAACGTTTGGTGGACAGCGCTATGTGTTTGCAACGTTTTAGTTGTTTTCAGAGCGCCGCGCAGACCTTGTGTTTGTCGATCCGTGTGTGAACTAAAAAACGTGAGCAGTGGTTGGAAGTTGCGGCTCACATATCCCCCACATTTGGCCATGTGACCGGTCAAACGTTAGCCCAAGGCCATATCATTTTATAGGTTTTATTTGCTAAAAGCTAAGTGCCTAACAGCATGAGTTATCACGCTTCTGTGCATTTTTCCATTATAGGTCGTATTTATAGATGACATTACCGTATTTTCCAGACTATAAGTTGCACCTTTTTTCATAGTTTTGGCCGAGGTGCGACTTATACTCCAGAGCGACTTATATGCAATATTACTCGTTATTTTCACACTGGAACCGCATTTCACATGTTGAATATTTTCACATTGACAACCACAAGAGGGCGCTCTAGGCTCTAAGCGACGCAGAAGAAGAATCTGCACTTCCTCTACCTCTGGAGTTTGTGGAGTTGTTTAGAAGTGACGCAGAGGAAGAAGAATTCAGTGGATTTAGTGATTTGGGGTAAAACTGATGCTTTGCTAAACTTGTTAGCATGTTCTTTATGCTATAGTTCTCTGAATAACTGTTAATATGTTACGTTAACATACCAGACACTTACCACAGTTCTGTCTGTGCCTCATGTAGCTGAAGGTGTTAGCGTTAGCATACGTCATGTAGCTGAAGGTGTTAGCGTTAGCATACGTCATGTAGCTGAAGGTGTTAGCGTTAGCATACGTCATGTAGCTGAAGGTGTTAGCGTTAGCATACGTCATGTGGCTGAAGGTGTTACCGTTAGCATACGTCATGTAGCTGAAGGTGTTAGCGTTAGCATACGTCATGTAGCTGAAGGTGTTAGCGTTAGCATACGTCATGTAGCTGAAGGTGTTAGCGTTAGCATACGTCATGTGGCTGAAGGTGTTACCGTTAGCATACGTCATGTAGCTGAAGGTGTTAGCGTTAGCATACGTCATGTAGCTGAAGGTGTTAGCGTTAGCATACGTCATGTAGCTGAAGGTGTTAGCGTTAGCATACGTCATGTGGCTGAAGGTGTTAGCGTTAGCATACATCATGTGGCTGAAGGTGTTAGCGTTAGCATACGTCATGTAGCTGAAGGTGTTAGCGTTAGCATACGTCATGTGGCTGAAGGTGTTAGCGTTAGCATACGTCATGTGGCTGAAGGTGTTAGCGTTAGCATACGTCATGTAGCTGAAGGTGTTAGCGTTAGCATACGTACACCTATTCACCATGTTCTCTATGTTATTATTTTAAACTGCATTTCAAGATGAAATGTCTGATCTTGGTCTTGGATTTTATCAAATAAATGTCCCCAAAAGGTGTGACTTATACTTCAGTGCGACTTATATATGTTTTTTTCTTCTCTATTATGCATTTTGCAACTTATACTCCGGAAAATACGGTTTATCCACAGTCATGTCATCCCTCATCACTTTAAAGACAGTGGGACAAACCTTTCTCACAAAAGTGCAAAAGCTGCACAATCTCTGCTGATGGTGTTTTGATGAATCGCTCAGGATCAGAGCAAAGCAAAAGTACCTCAAGCATAAGATGTAGCATTCATCATTATAACCTTGGAAAAAGAAATTTTCCTTTCACTGGTTTATAACTTTATTTTTATAGAATCTTTACATTTATTGTTTGGATTTTCAACAAAACATGAATGTGAAAGTCTGAAAAACTGTATTGTTTTCCTATTCGTTGTATCATTCGAAAGTAAAGGATTTAACTACAGTTAAGTCAGTTCGTTATGGTCGTGTTGTGTTTAATTAGAGTAACGGAGCTTCAAACAGATATGAAACAATAAGATTCAGTACAGCATTTTATAATATGCAATCATTCTAGGCTGAATGATCTCTACTGATATCTTAGAAATACGACCATCTTTAGTACTTTCAGCTGTTAATTTTGCACACAATAAAGCCTCAGCAAGGTCCTGCTCTTCACCGGGTCTCTTATAAAATCATATAAAAGGTGTCAGAATTGTAATTTGTCACATATCTCATATAAAATAATGACGGTTCTGAAATGAATCGACCTCTATTGGTCTTGCAAAAGTTGATAAAAGGTAGAATATAAAGCTGAATTCTGCTTTTGCACTGATCAGAACATCACACTCTGGACAAAACCTGGCACCAAATGCAGCGATGTGAATGTTATGGCTGGTTTATGTTACGTTTAAAAACCAAAAGCCACCTTTACGCAGATCAGTCTGTGCACTTCTTTCTAATTAAGTGAGATGATCATCAGAATCAGAAAAGGTTTATTGCCATTGTCTAGGAACATTATTCACAAATAGGGACTTGTCTTTGGTGATTTCGTGCAAAATAAAACAATGAACAATGATAGAAACAACCTGTATAAGTCAAAAAGAAGAAAAAGAGAATCATGACTGATGCAGGTTTTCCACAGCCGCACTGCGATGGGACTGAAGGGGCGATGGTAACGTTTGGTCCTGGCATTTCAAACAGCAGTGGCTCAGTCTCGAAATGACTCGTGCAAACCAAACTCCAAACATTTAAGGAGTCTCAAAATGTCCGTGTGCATTTTTTTTGAACCTGTTGAACGATAAGTCCATGTAGTAACTCTTGTTCCAGCTCTGATCATCAGACAGGGTCAGACCAAGACATTTACACTTCCACTGTTTGCACTTCAGAGTCAGAAATGACAAAAGGCAGATGACATTTGCTTCCTGTGATATGCCCCATTAACCATGAAAACATAATAAAGTATGACCATGTAGGTCCATGTTAAAGAGGCCGACACAGTCACTTCCTGTAAGTCCAGGCTTAAAACGTTCCTCTTTGGTCAGGCCAGTTAGGAACAGAAATATAAAGCTACAGTTTTAGCTACGCCGCCCTAGGAGCAACTCTGCTGAGGGAAGTATGGCAGCTTGAGCACTATCCTCTGCTTCTATCATACTATATTTCCCCATGTGTGGACAATAAAGGATTATCTTATCTTATTTAATATTTAATTTTCACTTCCCCGCTGGGAGTTGCCCATCAATGACCTGTGGATCCGGATGCTCCTCGACTCTCTGGAGAAACGGTTTCTACTCCTTGGGCCTTGAAGCACCAGTTCTCCTTCGAGACAACTGCTGTTGCCATTTCGGGCTCAGCTATAAGATAAGATAAGATAAGATATTCCTTTATTGTCCCACATGGGGAAATTTCATTGGTGCAACGCAGGTAGATACAGAGGTAGATACAGAAGAACAGATCACTTATAGGAAGTCTGAAAAACACTTTCAGTAGAAGATCTCCTATAAATAAATAAAAACTCCCATAGACAAATAAATAAATAAATACCATTGCATGTGATCCCAACAGTAATTGCACATGAATATGTGTCACGACAGCACATAGATTGCACATGAATTTCACAGTAATTGCACATGAATTGCACATGAATTCCAACAGCAATTGCACATATGACAGAATTGCACATCAGTATTAGGTTAGGTCAGTATTGCGACGGGATAACGTGACGATCTCCGGGTAAGACGACTGTTCTCGCAGTTTCATGAGTTCCTCCTTTGTGGAAACGCGGTACGAGCCGGGGGGCGGGGCCGGAGCCGGGGGGCGGGGCCGGAGCCGGGGGGCGGGGCCGGAGCCGGGGGGCGCAACGACACGACGAAAACACTCAATCCAGCCGAATAAAGTCAAAACAAGTTAATTTAAAGCGATTCAAGTGCGTGTCCCGATCGTTCGTGAAGTTCCTCTTTCATATAAACGTGTATATAAACGTGTACCGACGACACGCCGTACTTTAGCGCGGCCGGAGGGCGCGGGGGGGGGCTGGTGGGCTCGCTCGGAGCTAGCCCACGTCACAACAACACAACGAACGCAACGAAAAACGCTCAAATCCAGCCGAAAAAAGTCAAAAACAGTTGAATTAAAAAACTATTCCAGCGCGTGTCCCTATCGTACAGTAAAATAGAAAAAATATACTAACTATATTTACAAAATATAGGAGATAAAGCACAATAAGTGTGAGAAAGAAGAGAGAGCGTTTACACCGGGCTGCCAGCTGTACTAGCGCCTTATGAAGTGGTATAGCAAAGCTATAGCAAAGAACACAAAAAACTGAATCCTCCATGACTCAAAGCCTTGACTCGCTCAGTCAAAGTAGCGCTGCAGCTGCGTTTGCGCACTCTAGAAACAAACTAAATTAATTTTCATTCTCTCAAAAGCTGCCAAAAACACCTCTTTGAGCGCTCTTTCTTAAGCTTGTCAATATGTTGATTATCTCAAGGCTTCAAGATGACGCTGCACCTGCTGCTGGACTGAATGGACGGGTTCTTGGAGGTTTCAGCCTTTTCTGGAGCCAAGAGTTTTTAAGACACTACTGGAATAGTCAAAAGGTCATGTATATATTTGCCATTTGAGCGTTGAAATATTCAGAACACGCCAGGTGAAGGTGCAAGGGCCATGGCAACATTGAGGAGTTTTATGGATTTATGTGTATTAATAAAACAAAGCTGGATTTGTTATGGTCAAGGTAGATCTCTTTGACATTCTAGTTCATGCTCTGATGGGCAAAACTGCACCAGAGCAGTAAAAGTGGCCCTGACCAAGCCCGACTCAAGATCCTAAGGTGGTCCCCTGGTGCTGTGTGGTGGTCCGCCCAGCTGCTGATGCCAACTGTTACAAAGACGTTGTTGAGTGTCAGAATGCCAGCGTTTCACACCAGAGTTAATACAGTACACACCGGATTCTTCCATCACTCAATGTCAAAGTCGTTCAGTCAAAGTCGCGCTGCAGCTGGGCTTTTCAAAACAGACTGTAAATTCATTTTTATTCTCTCAACATCTGCCAAAAGCCCTCCGTCTTTGAGCATGCCTTCGTTAGAATGTTTTATTCATTATTAATTTGCCATTTCATCTGCTGCAGTATCTTTTTTATGAGTTTAGTTCAGTGATCTGTGGATTAGTTTGAATGTTAAGGCTCAGGATTCACCATTTTGCGGACTGCGACAGTCTGAGGACTACGAAAAGTCTGAGGAATAAAGTCTGACGGTAATGCAACAATTGGATGCCAACCGCCATAAAACAACAACAACAACAACAACAACAACAACCATTTCATCATCTCCATTTTAAACCCTGCTTCACGGTATCATCTTTGGAATCACGTTAAAGGTGAGACACTTTACACCAAACTAATTCTTTTGGTCAGTTTGCTCCCTCAAAACTCAAGCAAAAATACATATCTTTAACTTGCTTCTGATGCTTCAGAACGGCCTCCTTTACTCGTCACAAGGACAACGTTTTGTTTAGAGCATCAAACATTTAATGTAAAGTGTAATACAAATACAAAGTGCAATACAGAATCCCATACAATAAAGCCCAATAAATAACCACTGTGTAAACATTAGCACAGTGAAGACGTGTTCTGGGCAGTAACAGACTGAGCAGCAGCATAAAGGGCAGAACAAGGACATTCCAGTCAGATTTGTGCAGTTTTATGTCATTATGCAACAATGTAAAGCTCATTGTTTTTGTATTGGTGGATGTGGTTATTGAGCGTGGGACGGGGGCACTGTTCAGCAGCCTCACAGCCCGAGGATGAAGGCTGTTGGTCAGTCTGGTTGTTCTGGCCTGAATGGACCGACCTTCTACCTGAGGGCAGCAGCTGGAAAACATGATGAACTGGAGGGTGTCGGTCGTGCAGGACGTACGACGGGTGACGCAGAAAGTACTGATCTCTGGCAGAGTCGTCCCAGTGATTTTGTCCCAGTGATTTTGTCCCAGTGATTTTCCCTGCAGCTTTTCCCAGCCGTTGAGTGCAGCTGGACATACATCAGAACACTGTCGATGGCACAGTTGTAGACCTTCACCATCAGGGGTCTGGGAATGTTGGCGCTCCTCAGTTTCTTCAGATAGTAGAGGCATCTGTAAATTCATTGTTGATCCAATAGTAGAGTTGATGCATGGCATTTTTGGTTTTATATTATGTTGTTTTATCATTGTTCATTTGTTTTATGTTGCACCGAATCACCAAAGCAACTTCCTATGTTTGTGAATGTTGTTCATTGGCAATGGCAATAAACCTTTTCTGATTCTGAATCTGATACATTTTTCAGTTTTATATGCCCCCAATATGTGCAATCTTTACACATAAAATACCTTTATATAAAAACATGTTCTAATTATGTAAGTAAACTCCAGAGATGGTTTCAAACGGAAACCTCTTAATGATATATTTTTTCCTATTCAACAATCATCTGCAGTGTGACACCTTAAAGAGGACAACTACATTATATTTATTATAATGAATATAATGCTTGTAACCTTGTTGACAGTGCTCAGTCTCTTAAGGCCACAGTAGAGCAGGGGCCAGCACAACTGAAGGACGGGTCAAATGCAGAACCCATGCCTCCTCCAGAGCCTGACCTGGGCTGACCTTAAAGCTCAGTATGATTGCATGGCTAAAGCTAGTTCTGTCAGTATACGACCTTTTAACATTGCCACAATGAATCTTTATGTGCATTCATCGAAGTACCAGATGTGAAGATGAAGATTTATTTCAACATAAAAAGAGTGCACATAAAAGCGCCCAGCTGCAGACTCTCAGAAGGGTTCGATGTGCAGTGCGCAGAGAAGGAAGCCAATCAATCCAAGAACCAGCGATTAACCACACACTTTTATACAAGGTTTGGCTTCAGGTCTAGTTAAAGAAAACTAGGCAACTGGCAAAAGATATAACTAAATATGGCAGAACGTGGGATTGTCTTTGCAACCTTTTATTGAAGGTTTGTGAAAGTATGCAGTATGGAATATTTATGCTTAATTTTTTTGATTTCACCGTTTGTACTGGTTTGTACACTTCAGCCATTGTATTTAGTTCATAGAGTTCATCATAGTGTTTAATATGATAATTGTATGTGCACTAGGGCTGTAACTAACACTTATTTATATTGAACATATCTACTTTTAAATACATAATCGACCAATTAAAGCTTGCAATAAGGCGACTGACTGAAGGCTTCTGATGGAGAATATTTCCAAACAAAGTGTATTATTGATCACAAATAGATATATAGTTCTTTCTTGACATTTTGATGTAGTAATTCCACAGTCTTTTTTGAATATGATCAAAATGTGACTGTTTATTTTTTATCTCCAGCCTCCAGTCTTAGTCCGTCATAACATGCAAGTATAAAAAGCACCAGCAGATCACAATAGGCCTGTAACTGCAGACATATCGACATTGAAAGTAATTCTATAGAGTTAATATACACTATAATTTGAGCCCTGAAATATGGACAAGTTTGGTGAAGCTCTATGGGCTGTAAAAAGACATGGGTGAGGTTTTGTGTGGGAGTAAACATGTAGAATAAGCAAAACAAACTTCACGTACGTTTTTGATGAGGATACAATATTGTGACATGGTTAAAATCTCGTATGGGTGCAAACAAATATAATAAAATGACCTTTAATGAGTTTGAACCGTGTCACAACAGTGTTTCCTCATCATTCGTTTACTCAAAGTTGTATTTTGATGATTCCTGCATGTTTGAGTTAATCCTGTTTTGTCCTGACACTGAGGCTTGCGTCCTCCGGAAATACCGGTTTTCCCCTACCCCTTATCTCCACCCACATCCCTGTACTTAGCTGTGATTATTTGAAAAATGAAGACCCTGTGTGCGATATAAATGACAATCTGTCAAATGTCACTATGGAAGCTCATCACGTTTGAACAGGAAGTCGATGGACCCGTTAAGCCACTTTAAGATCAATAATGCTGTTACAAAAATGATCTAATATTGTTCCAGTTCAATGGAAAATATTTGAAAACCAAGCCAGACCTTTACTCGGTAGATGTAACTCATGACCTGGACCACCTCCGCTCCACCGTGAGCTCAGCCATGGACCCGCTGCAGTTTGCATATCGGTCTGGCATCGGAGTGGAGGACGTCGTCATCTCCTGCTGCACCGCTCTCTCTCTCACCTGGAAAAGCCTGGCAGCTCTGTGAGGATCCTGTTCTTTCATCTCTCCAGCGCCTTCAACACCATCCAGCCGCTGCTCCTGAGGGACAAGCTGGAGACGGCTGGTGTGGAGTGTGACATGGCAGAGTGGATCCTGGACTACCTCACAGACCGACCCCAGTTTGTGAGAGCCCGGAACTGTGTGTCTGACACTCGGACCTGCAGTGTGGGGGCGCCCCAGGGCACTGTCCTCGCGCCCTTTCTCTTCACCCTTTACACTGCAGACTTCAGACATGACACGGACAGCTGTGTCCTGCAGAAGTTCTCTGACGACTCTGCCATCATCGGACTCATCACGGACGACGATGACGCGGAGTACAGAGGACTGGAGCAGGACTTTGTGGACTGGTGTCAGCGGAACCACCTCCTCATCAACGCGGGGAAGACCAGGGAGATGGTGGTGGATTTCCGCAGACGCCACCCCACTGCCCCCTCACCAGTGAACATCCAGGGACGGGACATTGAGAGAGTGGACTCAGACAAGTACCTGGGTGTTCATCTGAACCACAAACTGGACTGGACTCATAACACAGACGCACTGTACAGGAAGAGCCAGAGTCGGCTCTACCTCCTGAGGAGACTCAGGTCTTTTGGAGTGACAGGGCCACTCCTGAAGACCTTCTACGACTCTGTGGTGCATCAGCTCCTGTATGGTGTGGCCTGCTGGAGCAGCAGCATCACAGAGAGGGAGAGGAAGAGGCTGGACAGAGTCATCAAGAAGTCCAGCTCCGTCCTGGGCTGTGCTCTGGACTCGGTGCAGGAGGTGGGGGACAGGAGGGTCCTGGCTAGATTCACATCTATGCTGGACCATGAGTGTCACCCCCTGCAGGACACTCTGTCCGCTCTGGAGAGCAGCTTCAGTGAGAGACTGATCCACCCTCGATGTGTGAAGGAAAGGTTCCGTAGGTCTTTCCTTCCTGCTGCTGTCAGACTTTATAACAAAAACTGTTAGTACTGAACACCCGCAATACTGACCTAACCTAATACTGATGTGCAATTCTGTCATATGTGCAATTGCTGTTGGAATTCATGTGCAATTCATGTGCAATTACTGTGAAATTCATGTGCAATCTATGTGCTGTCGTGACACATATTCATGTGCAATTACTGTCGTGATCACATGCAATGGTATTTATTTATTTATTTGTCTATGGGAGTTTTTATTTATTTATAGGAGATCTTCTACTGAAAGTGTTTTTCAGACTTCCTATAAGTGATCTGTTCTTCTGGATCTACCTCTGTATCTACCTGCGTTGCACCAATGAAATTTCCCCATGTGGGACAATAAAGGATTATCTTATCTTATCTTATCTTATGATATACTGTACGTACGTCTGTGTGTAGCATTAATAACAAAGACCATCATGTCCTTTTTCGCCTCATGTTTTCGTTCCCATGAGCTGGACGAAAGCTCATAACAGCACATTGTTCTGTCCACTGTGTAAGAATACATGCTGCTGAGAGAATATGCATGTATTTTTACTCTACACAGGCTAGTATTGTATTACCCTGCAGTCCGCTCTGACCGAGTGAGACAGTATGTGCATCGAAGGCTATTGTACGGCACGGTATGTCTGCAGTGGATCAGAGGGGAGCAGTGGGTGGGACGGCGCTCGACGCAGTGGGGCAGTCCTAGCATAGACCAACCCGAGGCTAATGTATGTGAGGGGAAGTGAAGAGCGGCACAAAGCCAAGAACAAACCCCCCCGCCGCACCGTCCCATCTGCTCTACGTCGTACTCGTATAAAAGTTCCGGTCATGTGGACGAGCATGTGATTTTTGCCACCGTCAGTTACTTTGGGGATGGTTTTAGTCCGTGCCGATAACTCTGCAGTGGCTTAAACAGTTTTGCGACTCACTGTTGTGCTCCTGTTCCTCCTCCACGTTGCCCATGACCATGGCTGGGACTCCAAAGGCCGAGGCCAACACCCACACACAGATATTCACCACCTGTATGAGGAAGAGAACACGCGTTTACATACAGTACGTGGAGCTATTCAACAGGACATAATGATAACTGACAGTGAACATGGTCATTGTGGGAGCTGCCGGCGCATGAGCTCATGTTTGTTTAACCACTGAGATGACGTTCTGGGTCGTTGTATAAATGTATTGAAAGTGTTGTACGAGGCCATGTGCACATACAATAATAATGATGGTATTCAGCATATAATCAGCTCTACTTTACCTTGAGGTGTTCTGTAAAAACAACTGCTTAATGTTATGAGTTTATTGATATTTCATCAAAAATATCACTGGAATATTGTTGTTTAGCTCATTCATTAAAAAGTTGGAGGGAGTTCTATCTCTTCCCAAACAACTTCATTGGTAGCCGTACAGGTATTAATAGAGCTAAGTCATATTAGCACTGCCAGGTTAGCAGCATGCTAACAAAGGCGAGGCAACTACACTGACCACGGGACATGAGGACATTAACCCATCATCCTTTAAAATGTGACCGCTCTCAGTGTCTCCTAAAACAAAGTCTGAGTGGTCAAAAAACATGTCATTTTTCTTTATTTGTGTCTTACAGGGTTAATTGCAAACCCACGCTAATGTTGTTGTTGTTGTTGTTGTTGTTGTGAATAGTCATATTGGCACTTGTTTGCTTGCTGTTGAACTGACAGTAGCACAACTGTGAGCAATATAACTGACATGATCCTCCTACTACAATGTCATGTTCTGCTGTTCTTTGTTTCATTGTCACTCCTACTCCTTCTCCTGCTCCTTCTCCTGCTCCTTCTCCTACCTCTCCTCCTGCTTCTGCTCCTACTAATGCTTCTACTCCTGCTTCTTCTCTTGCTCCTTCTCCTGCTCCTTCTCCTACCTCTCCTCCTGCTTCTGCTCCTACTAATGCTTCTTCTCCTGCTCCTTCTCTTGCTCCTTCTCCTGCTCCTTCTCCTGCTCCTGCTCCTTCTCCTGCTTCTTCTGCTTTTCCTGCTCCTACTCCTTCTTTTTTTCCTGCTACTTCTCCTCCTCCTGCTTCTTCTCCTTTTCCTGCTCCTTCTCTTTTTCCTGCTCCTTCTCCTCCTCCTGCTCCTTCTCCTGCTCTTTCTCCTTCTCCTTTTCCTTCTCCTCCTCCTGCTCCTTCTCCTGCTCTTTCTCCTTCTCCTTTTCCTTCTCCTCCTCCTGCTCCTTCTCCTGCTCCTGCTCTTTCTCCTTCTCCTTCTCCTTTTCCTTCTCCTCCTCCTTCTCCTGCTCCTTCTCCTCCTCCTTCTCCTACTCCTTCTCCTGCTCCTTCTCCTGCTCCTGCTCCTTCTCCTGCTCCTGCTCTTTCTCCTTCTCCTTTTCCTTCTCCTCCTCCAGCTCCTTCTCCTGCTCTTTCTCCTTCTCCTTCTCCTTTTCCTTCTCCTCCTCCTTCTCCTACTCCTTCTCCTGCTCCTTCTCCTGCTCCTGCTCCTTCTCCTGCTCCTGCTCTTTCTCCTTCTCCTTTTCCTTCTCCTCCTCCTGCTCCTTCTCCTGCTCCTGCTCTTTCTCCTTCTCCTTTTCCTTCTCCTCCTCCTGCTCCTTCTCCTGCTCCTGCTCTTTCTCCTTCTCCTTCTCCTTTTCCTTCTCCTCCTCCAGCTCCTTCTCCTGCTCTTTCTCCTTCTCCTTCTCCTTTTCCTTCTCCTCCTCCTTCTCCTACTCCTTCTCCTGCTCCTTCTCCTGCTCCTGCTCCTTCTCCTGCTCCTGCTCTTTCTCCTTCTCCTTCTCCTCCTCCTTCTCCTACTCCTTCTCCTGCTCCTTCTCCTTTTCCTTCTCCTCCTCCTTCTCCTGCTCCTTCTCCTGCTCCTTTTCCTTCTCCTGCTCCTTCTCCTGCTCCTTTTCCTTCTCCTGCTCCTGCTCCTTCTCCTGCTCCTTTTCCTTCTCCTGCTCCTGCTCCTTCTCCTGCTCCTGCTCTTTCTCCTTCTCCTCCTCCTTCTCCTACTCCTTCTCCTGCTCCTTCTCCTTTTCCTTCTCCTCCTCCTTCTCCTGCTCCTTCTCCTGCTCCTTTTCCTTCTCCTTCTCCTGCTCCTTCTCCTGCTCCTTTTCCTTCTCCTTCTCCTGCTCCTTCTCCTGCTCCTTTTCCTTCTCCTTCTCCTGCTCCTTCTCCTGCTCCTTCTCCTGCTCCTTTTCCTTCTCCTTCTCCTGCTCCTTCTCCTGCTCCTTTTCCTTCTCCTGCTCCTGCTCCTTCTCCTGCTCCTTTTCCTTCTCCTGCTCCTGCTCCTTCTCCTGCTCCTGCTCCTTTTCCTTCTCCTTCTCCTGCTCCTTCTCCTGCTCCTTCTCCTGCTCCTTTTCCTTCTCCTTCTCCTGCTCCTTCTCCTGCTCCTTTTCCTTCTACTTCTCCTGCTCCTTCTCCTGCTCCTTCTCCTGCTCCTTTTCCTTCTCCTTCTCCTTCTCCTCCTCCTCCTACGTTCGCCTCCAGACAGTCGACTCAGACGTGTTCCAAAGCGCACCTAGCCTCACCTTGGCCTTGTGCGGCGTCCGCATGTCCAGCGCCTTGACCGGGTGACACACGGCCACGTAGCGGTCCATGCTCATCACGGTCAGGGTGAAGGTGCTGGTGAACATGTTGTAGTAGTCTATGGACACCACTGCTTTGCACAAACTGTTCCCGAAAGGCCAGAATCCAAGGAATACGTCGGTGCCCTAGAATAAAGAGCAGACAAATGTGCTTATTGCACATTGAGGACCCTCACTTAAAGACCGTTCATTTAGAGCACGTTAACGGAAACTGAGCTGAACCTTATCAAGAGGGCTCATTTTTCTAAATCTCTAAACCTAATTTAAACTGAAGATGTGGGAACAAATTGAATCACATTTTAAATCCCAGTTAAATCCTAGTTTTTCTTTTCCATATGGATACGGGCAGTGACCTCTGTAGTAACAGCAATCCATTCAGAACGATAGCGGCTTAAAGTTAGCATGTGGGCGCGTCTCATCCAGCGTCGTCATGGATACTCACGCCCAGGGGAAACAGTGACTTAGGCGTAAAGTGCAGTAAAGGCTCGTCAAAAAGATGTTCAATTGTTGGCAACTTTCACAGATGAGACTAATGAAGGCAACGGATACGCTTCCAAAATTACTGAGGTTTAAAGGCTATTTTTACAGCATTGAATAGACATTTATATTTTTCTCACCTGGAATGGAAGTGTTGCCAGAAACAGGGAATCGGCCAGCGCCAGGTTAAAGATGTAGATGTTTGTGGCTGTTTTCATCTTTGTGTATCTGTGAAAACAAAAGGGGAAAAAACGGGATTAAAAACATGTCACAGAAATAGAAATAGTTTTTGAACATTAAAGAAAGAAAAGAGAATTTGCACTTTTAAATTAAATGAATAAACAATATTAACGTTGGGATTATGGGTTTATTTTTATTTGTTTCGTAGGGTTAAGGTTAATCTTGTCCACATTGCATTTGACCCATTCACCCATCCTCAGAGTGGAGAGCCCAATGACCATTCTCCATGAACCAGAGTCTTGGTCTCGTACCTGAATACAACACTTCTAACGTTATTACAATTGCAGGGATTGGGATGAACCTCATATTTGTCTAAAATTGTCTAAGAACATTACATTTTCACAGCCAGAATGATAACTTTAAGTGCATTTAAAAGCTGAGTAAAGTGCCGAGCATCCAAAAGAAGCACAACCATTTTACTAAAACACAACATAATTATTCAAGATTTTGCTCCACCAAGTTTAACCTAGTATGAGAATATCGGCAAACTTTATCATTTGTCTTTCTGGTTGGACATAAGAAGCAGCTGTGACATAACTAGAGACAATTCCTTGCAAACTTGCTGCAAACAACCACGATCGTATTAATCGACAAGCAAGAATACCGTTTTTTGGGTCGATGGGGGAAACGGGAGCCCAAAGAAAACCCACCCGGACACGAGGACAAACGTGCAAACTCCTTCTATCTATTCATATAATACTAGTAGCTCAAAAACACGTCTCAGCTCGGAAAATTAAGAGTTCTACTGATAGAGAACTGGTCAGTCACTGCCTTATATCTGTCTGGACGGAGGTGCTAACTGCATTGACGCTAACACAAACTACAGTAAGGCAAGGCAAGTTTATTTGTAGAGCACATTTCATACACAAGGCAATTCAAAGTGCTTTTAGATTGATTCTTTCCCATATCAGCGCGCTATCTGCAAGTAAGGAGTATCTGTTGTTTCGTTAGGTCTATTGAACTACTATAAGTAAGCGTATCTTGACACGCGCCATGCAAGTTTGATGTATTATTACTCTAAGGTGTGTGTCCCTGAGTCATATTTAGCATCGTTCATCGTTCCCCCAAAACTACTCCTACTCGCACTATTGTTCCCTTTGTTTTGATTTAGGCTTGATGACGGCGTTGTAAATTGATGATAAATTGTACCATAGACCGTCATTTCTGTTTTCCGAGATGGATCGTCTTTCCTGACAAATACAGCCTCATCGACTCCCGCGTTCCTCTCTCTACTGTTTGCACTCGGATTCGAGCGAGTGTTGGTTCAGGAAGTTTATCGAACGATCTTTCCCGATGCCAACTTCAAGTATTTTCAACGACGCGCGCTGCGGTGAAGAGCAAAGTTGCGGTTCTGTTTTTGATTGCCAATTACAGCTCTCCTGGATGGTTGGAATGGCAGATGCGGAGTTAAAAAGAAGCAGTGCAGAGCTTTTGTTTTGGAGAAACGGCGGCGGTCACAGAACACATCTTTTTACAGAAACGTCAGCAAAAAAAATAAAATACAATCTTTTGTTGCTCCACAGTCACCAGCCAACCGACAACACATGGAAACTGGCATCTTTGCTGTTACAGATGATCATTAATATGCACTGTCGCTACCAAATAAATAAGTCAATAAAGAATAAGCTGAGATACAAGAAATGATTCCAGCTGTCGCCGTCAAACTGCGGTAAAATCCTTCTTGTGATATTTATACGGCGACCTTAAACGCACACCGTGAAAGGAGACGATTTTACACAGAAATATGGGACCAATAATACTGCTTTGGAGGAGTTTTACAAAGGACACAACTGTACATTATGTGCTGTCGTGCTAGCGTAGCCCGCTGCTAACAGGGTCAAGTTTATTCATGTTGAAAAATCATCACAATGGCCAATGCGCAAAGGCAATACAAACTGCAATAAAAGATAGAAGACGTGCAGAAACAAGCTAAAATAAAAGGACGCTGTAAAAATCTTCTGCTCAGCTCGTGTTAGAAGGACTTGGATCTAGAATATCACGGGAACTGTTTGGTGTGATGAAGAACGGGGCCAGAGCGGGGCATGGTGCACTCCAAACTACCAGGATGTCCGGCGTAATCACACGGACAAATGTTTTAGACAAAGTGATGTGCTTTTTCTTTCAAATGTCAAATAAAAACATTGTGAAAGTACAAATCGTACCATCACACCGCCTCGGGACATGCCCTGCCCTCCCAGGGATGTGAAGGGTGTGAAGAGCACGGAAAAAGGGGCCAAGGATGAGACGAACCACGGCCGCACGAGTAATCTCAACCAAGAATCGAAATCGCTATTTGAATGGACTCTATTGGGGGGTGCACGGTGGCAAAGGCGGTTAGTGCTCTTGCCTCCCAAGAAGGAGATCATGGGTTCGATTTCCGGAGCAGACCAACATCACATGATCTCTCTGGGTGGAGTCTGCATGTTCTCCCCGTGTTACCGTGGGTTCTCTCCGGGTTCTCCGGCTCCTCCCACCGTCCAAAGACATGCATGTGTTAGGCAAATTGGCAACTCTAAATTGGCCCAATGGACTGGTGTTGAAAATGAGCATATTCTGCTACATACACTTAAAACATTGCATCTGGTTCGTTCAATGTAAATGCTGTCCTTAAATAAAAAAATAATAAATAAAATATTACTAAACCGCAAAAGGCTAAAATTTTCTTCACAATTTCCTCCAAAAACAGCAAAATATCCTGTCTAACTGCGCATAAAAACTGACAACTAACTACAAACATGCTCTGAAATACACAAGTCGTTTAACACTTTGTCAGTTCATAGGCCTAGTTCCTTTTTTTGTCAATTTGCGGGTTAAATGTGAAGCTTTTCAACCAAATCCTATAGAAAACATATTATTGTAGGTGGCGGCGTTAAAAGCAACACAACAACAACAACACAAGGCGTGGTGTTGTTGTGGCTTTGATGTTTCATGTTGACTCAATCTCGATTCTCTTTCATGTTCCCACTGAAAATACTGTATTCTCTTTTCACAGTTCAAACCCATCATTTCGGTAATAAAAGATAAACAGTACATGTATATTGCCAGGTGTGCCTTGAAAGAGATTACACTTTGGTGACCACAACATTTGTTATTTGTAGAATAATTCTTTCTCTCTGTAATCTTCACCGGTAAAACACATTTTCACCATTTACAAAAACACTCAAAAATAGACTTGTATTGGATGAGAGCTGAGTGGATGCCGGACAAGAGTGAAATGGGAAGAATACTCACCAGAAATATAGAAAAATACAGGCATGGGATGAAAAGATGAGAGGATAAAAGATTTGGAGATACAAGTTGGACCAGGGCTAGTGAAAAACAAAACAACAAAACCTGCGGATATGTGGAACTGGAGCAGAATGCGTGTCCAAAAATGAAAGAAAAAAATTGCAAAAACTTCTTCTATGTTGTGCAAAACAAATTATTTCCATTTTGAATCATTCCCATCATTTCAGAGCTCTCGACGCCTTTACCATCAGTGTAGTTTCAGTAATGTACGACTGCGGTGAGTTTAAGGGGACGAATGATGTCAAATTTGATTCCATGAGTTTACCGATATATGTGTAACGATTCATATTCATATTCATATTTCCTCAATGTATTGATATTTTCTCCGTACAATCCACTACTTTTTTTTCAACATAATAACAATCCAATCACATAACAAAAAAGACCCCACATTCAAAGACTAAAGAGAACTAAATAACATTGATATATCGAATGAAAAAACAGACAAAAGTAAAAATAACACTGAAACAACACCAGTGGGCCAGGTAATCACTCATTTTTCAAAATCACTAATGAAGCCTGCGTAAATTCAGCCTGGAAGACCTAACTCCACCCATCTACGTCAAGGCCACCATGGAAGGACCCCTCTCCCCAGCGCCATCATCGCACTCAAGCGGCGTCCGCCTGTCCGTCTCTGAGAGTCAGATCCCTCACTTCACCATGAACTCTTATCCCAAAGAGGTTATGCAGTTTTTCCCGGCCAAGAAGGAGGGTGAAAGGTCAGGGGGCGTCTGCACCATGGCCCTCGCACCTGCTCCTCATCCTCAATCAACGCTCTCAAGTGATTCCTCCCCGCTCCAAATCAGCACCAGGCGGTCACATTTAAGCCCTCAGGCAGATGGCTCGACCGCTTCAAACCGTACTGCGACCCACCACCTCCCCAGCTCCTCCTCTGCATTCCCCTCATCCTCTACCTTCTCTTCACAACTACCACCACCAGTCTCCAGGCTCCGGGGGGGAGACATCTAATACAAATAGATCATGGAGTGCCCATGATTGCAACGTCTTCCGCCGGGGTCTGAGCGCCAAAGAACTCACGAATAAAGCTTGCTAAACAGTCCTTTCTCGTGGTCTCTGTGTCTCTCCAGGGTGAATTAGGGTTATGCTAAACTAACTTGAGTATCAAACACATTTTCTCAACTTCCATCCAAAATAAAGCCACATTTGGCAGAACCAGAACAAATGTACAGTGGACTCCATTTCCAAACAACAAAAACGGCCTTCATCGGTCTCTACCATACTCCATATTTTAAACATTTTCCGAGTAGAAAGGAAATTATATATCATTTTATTTGAAACTCAGCCTTTGTTCATTGCTTCTTGTAAACTATCACGCACTGAAACAGCCATGAAGAAACTGTAGAATGAAGTGGAGAGAAAGTGCTTTTAATGACTTACATACCATACTTCGATTTACTGAGATATGAAGAGGAAATACAACCACACATTCCCAATGACAATGTAGTTGAATCTTTTCTTCTGCACAATGGCAAGACTCCCACGGCCGCAGTAACACGTTACACGACATTATCACGGTGAAAAGACTATCAACGCATTTCCGAGAGGTGTAAGACTTTTGTTGAAGCACACAGAGCAACGAGTGCGCAATACATACTCTTCTTTACAGAAATATACACTTTTAGCAATGTGAATATACTGCGGTTTTATCAGGCGGACACAATGGTCGGTAGACATGAACTAAAGTGTATAAATGGCAGTGCTGGCCTTGAAAACTGTGCTCCAGCAATACAGCGTGTAGTGAAAGGGGCTGTAAGAGTATTTTATGTATTACTTAAATGATCATGGATGAAAAAAAGCACTACATTTTGATTGAATGTAATTGTACTGACCCGTATAATGTTCTGAGGAAGGAAAATGTTACTTTTTTGTTTATTGCATTTAGAAAGAAATGATCCTAGTTTGATTCATACGTCTTCAGTTTCGTTTTATTTCAAGTTTACAGACTGTATCTTGCGATCAAAAATGTCAGAGTTCACATTCCAATCGAAACGGAAGGTAAATAATGGCTTTGTACATAATAAATAACATTTTCCTGAATTTTTTGCATACTTTCTCCTACCAATGAAGTCCATCTGCTGTCGTTTCCTGGCAACATCAGCATCCTTTTTATATATTCATTATCTGGCCTTGGTGAAACGACTTTAAAAAATTTATTTGTATGTTATTTAAAAACATGTGTTTCATTCTAAAGACACACAAAACTCAACAATTGGGGACACGACGCAAGAGCAAAGGAAAAACCCAATGATACAAATAATGAAAAAGAATAATGTTCTGTTGAACTTGGTATAACTTTAATATAAAGTTATACCATGTTCAAAAACATAAAGGTCCAATTTCGCCCAAAGTTTTTCAAATGTGTCCATTTTCAGGTCATGTTCTCCATGTGTCTAATGTCTGTGATAATGTCAGTTCGGTCTTTGATCCTGCTGCCAAAATGTTATTGCAAAGGTATTCATCTATGGTGTCCATGGCAGGGGTTCTGAGGCCCAAGTACATAGTTCTGGTATCTAATGGGATGGGATGTCAGTCCAGTATTTTGGAGCAACAGGACAGTCCCAGAACATGTGAGAGTGGTTTGCCTCTGGGCTGCCACATGTTCTCCCTGTGAGTAATAAACACTTTCACACGGTGTTATGAACAAAACGTGACACATTTTTCAAACAAAATTCCCTCCAGACGTGTGATTTTGTGGTTCTACACTGGGATATACAAACAAGTTCCCACTCCTCGTCCGTCAGAACAAAATAACCTTCTCTTTCCCATATATTTTTGATATATTCAGTAGAGTAGGTTAATAATGGTTAATAATGCATTAAAGACATTAAAGTGGCACTTAGAGGCCAAACTTTACCATCCAAGTCTGATTTGTTTCAAATTTAACTCATTAGGCAATATTTTTACAATTTTTTTTTGTCAAATCTAGTTTACGTAAAAACTAAATAAGAAATCCAAAATTATTCTGTAATTTTGTTGTATCTAACATGTCAGAAAAATAAAGCAAGACCATTAAACCTGACAATTTTCTGATTCATCTCCCAAATATGGGAACTTTTGGCCATTTGACAAATAAAATGCCTTTTTTTTTATGGAAATGTTACAGGGTGAAAAACGTACATGCATATATATATATATTAATTTGTTGTAATTGAGTCGTTTGTTTAACTGTTGTAGTTTATTTGTATTTAAACTGTGTTGCCTCTTGGCCAGGACTCCCTTGGACAAGAGGGTTTTAATCTCAATAGAACTGAAAAATATAAATAAAAAAATGTATTATAAGTAAACTACAAAAGAAGTTACATTGGTATCTCTAAATTGAAGTTTTTTTTTCCTATTCACCTGTGTCTCTATTATTATTACAATTTGACTATTATCCTGAATTTAAGTCATTTGAACTCATTTAGCAGTATATATTTTTGCAAACTCACTCGTAACCCTACTTGAGCCTCTCACGTCTCGTCGAAGCCTGAAACACCTCGACTGAACCTGTTATTTCTGTGCTTCAGAAACCGCACGTTAAGTGCTCTGAACTCATCACTGCGTCCAAGGATCAAAAGCACTTCACCAGAGTCCAGACCTCACACGCCTCACACGCTGCACACGCCTCACACGCTGCACACGCCTCACACGCCTCACACGCTGCACACGCTGCACACGCCTCACACGCTGCACACGCTGCACACGCCTCACACGCCTCACACGCTGCACACGCTGCACACGCCTCACACGCCTCACACGCTGCACACGCTGCACACGCCTCACACGCCTCACACGCCTCACACGCTGCACACGCTGCACACGCCTCACACGCTGCACACGCCTCACACGCCTCACACGCTGCACACGCTGCACACGCCTCACACGCCTCACACGCTGCACACGCTGCACACGCCTCACACGCCTCACACGCTGCACACGCTGCACACGCCTCACACGCCTCACACGCTGCACACGCTGCACACGCCTCACACGCCTCACACGCCTCACACGCTGCACACGCTGCACACGCCTCACACGCCTCACACATCGCACACGCCTCACACATCGCACACGCCTCACACATCGCACACGCCTCACACGCCTCACACGCTGCACACGCCTCACACACATCGCACACGCCTCACATATCGCACACGCCTCACACGCCTCACACATCGCACACGCCTCACACGCTGCACACGCCTCACACATCGCACACGCCTCACACGCCTCACACATCGCACACGCCTCACACATCGCACACGCCTCACACATCGCACACGCCTCACACGCCGCACACGCCTCACACGACTCACACATTGCACACGCCTCACACATCGCACACGCCTCACACATCGCACACGCCTCACACATCGCACACGCCTCACACATCGTACACGCCTCACACGCCTCACACATCGCGCACGCCTCACACATCGCACACGCCTCACACATCGCACACGCCTCACTCATCGCACACGCCTCACACATCGCACACGCCTCACACATCGCACACGCCTCACACATCGCACACGCCTCACACATCGCACACGCCTCACACATCGCACACGCCGCACACGCCTCACACGCCTCACACTTTGCACACGCCTCACACGCCTCACACATCGCACACGCCTCACACGCCTCACACATCGCACACGCCTCACACATCGCACACGCCTCACACATCGCACACGCCTCACACGCTGCACACGCCTCACACATCGCACACGCCTCACACATCGCACACGCCTCACACATCGCACACGCCTCACACATCGCACACGCCTCACACGCCGCACACGCCTCACACGCCTCACACATTGCACACGCTTCACACGCCTCACACATCGCACACGCCTCACACGCCGCACACGCCTCACACATTGCACACGCTTCACACGCTGCACACGCCTCACACATCGCACACGCCTCACACATCGCACACGCCTCACACATCGCACACGCCTCACACATCGCACACGCCTCACATATCGCACACGCCTCACACGCCTCACACATCGCACAAGCCTCACACGCTGCACACGCCTCACACATCGCACACGCCTCACACATCGCACACGCCTCACACGCCTCACACATCGCACACGCCTCACACATCGCACACGCCTCACACGCCTCACACATCGCACACGCCTCACACATCGCACACGCCTCACACGCCTCACACATTGCACACGCCTCACACATCGCACACGCCTCACACATCGCACACGCCTCACACATCGCACACGCCTCACACGCCTCACACATCGCACACGCCTCACACATCGCACACGCCTCACACATCGCACACGCCTCACACGCCTCACACATCGCACACGCCTCACACATCGCACACGCCTCACACATCGCACACGCCTCACACATCGCACACGCCTCACACATCGACACGCCTCACACATCGCACACGCCTCACACATCGCACACGCCTCACACATCGCACACGCCTCACACATCGCACACGCCTCACACATCGCACACGCCTCACACATCGCACACACCTCACACATCGCACACGCCGCACACGCCTCACACGCCTCACACATCGCACACGCCTCACACATCGCACACGCCTCACACATCGCACACGCCTCACACGCCTCACACATCGCACACGCCTCACACATCGCACACGCCTCACACATCGCACACGCCTCACACATCGTACACGCCTCACACATCGCACACGCCTCACACATCGCACACGGCTCACACATCGCACACGCCTCACACATCGCACACGCCTCACACAACGTACACGCCTCACACATCGCACACGCCTCACACATCGCACACGCCTCACACATCGCACACGCCGCACACGCCTCACACATCGCACACGACTCACACATCGCACACGCCTCACACATCGCACACACCTCACACATCGCACACGCCGCACACGCCTCACACATCGCACACGCCTCACACATCGCACACGCCTCACACATCGCACACGCCTCACACGCCGCACACGCCTCACACGCCTCACACATTGCACACGCTTCACACGCTGCACACGCCTCACACACATCGCACACGCCTCACATATCGCACACGCCTCACACGCCTCACACATTGCACACGCTTCACACGCTGCACACGCCTCACACACGTCGCACACGCATCACAAATCGCACACGCCTCACACATCGCACACGCCTCACACATCGCACACGCCTCACACATCGCACACGCCTCACACATCGCACACGCCTCACACATCGCACACGCCTCACACGCTGCACACGCCTCACACATCGCACACGCCTCACACATCGCACACGCCTCACACGCCTCACACATCGCACACGCCTCACACATCGCACACGCCTCACACATCGCACACGCCTCACACATCGCACACGCCTCACACATCGCACACGCCTCACACATCGCACACGCCGCACACGCCTCACACGCCTCACACTTTGCACACGCCTCACACGCCTCACACATCGCACACGCCTCACACGCCTCACACATCGCACACGCCTCACACATCGCACACGCCTCACACATCGCACACGCCTCACACGCTGCACACGCCTCACACATCGCACACGCCTCACACATCGCACACGCCTCACACGCCGCACACGCCTCACACATCGCACACGCCTCACACATCGCACACGCCTCACACGCCGCACACGCCTCACACGCCTCACACATTGCACACGCTTCACACGCCTCACACATCGCACACGCCTCACACGCCGCACACGCCTCACACATTGCACACGCTTCACACGCTGCACACGCCTCACACATCGCACACGCCTCACACATCGCACACGCCTCACACATCGCACACGCCTCACACATCGCACACGCCTCACATATCGCACACGCCTCACACGCCTCACACATCGCACAAGCCTCACACGCTGCACACGCCTCACACATCGCACACGCCTCACACATCGCACACGCCTCACACGCCTCACACATCGCACACGCCTCACACATCGCACACGCCTCACACGCCTCACACATCGCACACGCCTCACACATCGCACACGCCTCACACGCCTCACACATTGCACACGCCTCACACATCGCACACGCCTCACACATCGCACACGCCTCACACATCGCACACGCCTCACACGCCTCACACATCGCACACGCCTCACACATCGCACACGCCTCACACATCGCACACGCCTCACACGCCTCACACATCGCACACGCCTCACACATCGCACACGCCTCACACATCGCACACGCCTCACACATCGCACACGCCTCACACATCGACACGCCTCACACATCGCACACGCCTCACACATCGCACACGCCTCACACATCGCACACGCCTCACACATCGCACACGCCTCACACATCGCACACGCCTCACACATCGCACACACCTCACACATCGCACACGCCGCACACGCCTCACACGCCTCACACATCGCACACGCCTCACACATCGCACACGCCTCACACATCGCACACGCCTCACACGCCTCACACATTGCACACGCCTCACACATCGCACACGCCTCACACATCGCACACGCCTCACACATCGTACACGCCTCACACATCGCACACGCCTCACACATCGCACACGGCTCACACATCGCACACGCCTCACACATCGCACACGCCTCACACATCGTACACGCCTCACACATCGCACACGCCTCACACATCGCACACGCCTCACACATCGCACACGCCGCACACGCCTCACACATCGCACACGACTCACACATCGCACACGCCTCACACATCGCACACACCTCACACATCGCACACGCCGCACACGCCTCACACATCGCACACGCCTCACACATCGCACACGCCTCACACATCGCACACGCCTCACACGCCGCACACGCCTCACACGCCTCACACATTGCACACGCTTCACACGCTGCACACGCCTCACACACATCGCACACGCCTCACATATCGCACACGCCTCACACGCCTCACACATTGCACACGCTTCACACGCTGCACACGCCTCACACACGTCGCACACGCCTCACAAATCGCACACGCCTCACACATCGCACACGCCTCACACATCGCACACGCCTCACACATCGCACACGCCTCACACATCGCACACGCCTCACACATCGCACACGCCTCACACGCTGCACACGCCTCACACATCGCACACGCCTCACACATCGCACACGCCTCACACGCCTCACACATCGCACACGCCTCACACATCGCACACGCCTCACACATCGCACACGCCTGACACATCGCACACGCCTCACACGCCGCACACGCCTCACACGCCTCACATTGCACACGCCTCACACATCGCACACGCCTCACACATCGCACACGCCTCACTCATCGCACACGCCTCACACATCGCACACGCCTCACACATCGCACACGCCTCACACATCGCACACGCCTCACACATCGTACACGCCTCACACATCGCGCACGCCTCACACATCGCACACACCTCAAACATCGCACACGCCTCACACGCCGCACACGCCTCACACGACTCACACATTGCACACGCCTCACACATCGCACACGCCTCACACATCGCACACGCCTCACACATCGCACACGCCTCACACATTGTACACGCCTCACACGCCTCACACATCGCACACGCCTCACACATCGCACACGCCTCACACATCGCACACGCCTCACACATCGCACACGCCTCACACATCGCACACGCCTCACACATCGCACACGCCGCACACGCCTCACACGCCTCACACATTGCACACGCCTCACACGCCTCACACATCGCACACGCCTCACACGCCTCACACATTGCACACGCCTCACACGCCTCACACATCGCACACGCCTCACACATCGCACACGCCTCACACATCGCACACGCCTCACACGCCGCACACGCCTCACACATCGCACACACCTCACACATCGCACACGCCTCACACGCCTCACACATCGCACACGCCTCACACATCGCACACGCCTCACACATCGCACACGCCTCACACATCGCACACTCTCACACATCGCACAAGCCTCACACGCCGCACACGCCTCACACATTGCACACGCTTCACACGCTGCACACGCCTCACACACATCGCACACGCCTCACACATCGCACACGCCTCACACACCGCACACGCCTCACACGCCTCACACATTGCACACGCTTCACACGCTGCACACGCCTCACATATCGCACACGCCTCACACACCTCACACATCGCACACCCCTCACACGCTGCACACGCCTCACACATCGCACACGCCTCACACATCGCACACGCCTCACATATCGCACACGCCTCACACGCCTCACACATCGCACACGCCTCACACGCTGCACACGCCTCACACATCGCACACGCCTCACACATTGCACACGCCTCACACATCGCACACGCCTCACACGCTGCACACGCCTCACACACATCGCACACGCCTCACACATCGCACACGCCTCACACGCCGCACACGCCTCACACGCCTCACACATTGCACACGCTTCACACGCTGCACACGCCTCACATATCGCACACGCCTCACACGCCTCACACATCGCACACCACTCACACGCTGCACACGCCTCACACATCGCACACGCCTCACACATCGCACACGCCTCACACATCGCACACGCCTCACATATCGCACACGCCTCACACGCCTCACACGCCTCACACATTGCACACGCCTCACACGCCTCACACATCGCACACGCCTCACACGCCTCACACATTGCACACGCCTCACACGCCTCACACATCGCACACGCCTCACACATCGCACACGCCTCACACATCGCACACGCCTCACACGCCGCACACGCCTCACACATCGCACACGCCTCACACATCGCACACGCCTCACACGCCGCACACGCCTCACACATCGCACACGCCTCACACATCGCACACGCCTCACACATCGCACACGCCTCACACATCGCACAAGCCTCACACGCCGCACACGCCTCACACGCCTCACACATTGCACACGCTTCACACGCTGCACACGCCTCACACATCGCACACGCCTCACACATCGCACACGCCTCACATATCGCACACGCCGCACACGCCTCACACGCTTCACACATTGCACACGCCTCACACGCCTCACACATCGCACACGCCTCACACGCCTCACACATTGCACACGCCTCACACGCCTCACACATCGCACACGCCTCACACATCGCACACGCCTCACACATCGCACACGCCTCACACGCCGCACACGCCTCACACATCGCACACGCCTCACACATCGCACACGCCTCACACGCCGCACACGCCTCACACATCGCACACGCCTCACACATCGCACACGCCTCACACATCGCACACGCCTCACACATCGCACAAGCCTCACACGCCGCACACGCCTCACACGCCTCACACATTGCACACGCTTCACACGCTGCACACGCCTCACACACATCGCACACGCCTCACACATCGCACACGCCTCACACGCCGCACACGCCTCACACGCCTCACACATTGCACACGCTTCACACGCTGCACACGCCTCACATATCGCACACGCCTCACACACCTCACACATCGCACACCCCTCACACGCTGCACACGCCTCACACATCGCACACGCCTCACACATCGCACACGCCTCACACATCGCACACGCCTCACATATCGCACACGCCTCACACGCCTCACACATCGCACACGCCTCACACGCTGCACACGCCTCACACATCGCACACGCCTCACACATTGCACACGCCTCACACATCGCACACGCCTCACACGCTGCACACGCCTCACACACATCGCACACGCCTCACACATCGCACACGCCTCACACGCCGCACACGCCTCACACGCCTCACACATTGCACACGCTTCACACGCTGCACACGCCTCACATATCGCACACGCCTCACACGCCTCACACATCGCACACCACTCACACGCTGCACACGCCTCACACATCGCACACACCTCACACATCGCACACGCCTCACACATCGCACACGCCTCACATATCGCACACGCCTCACACGCCTCACACATCGCACACGCCTCACACGCTGCACACGCCTCACACATTGCACACGCCTCACACATTGCACACGCCTCACACATCGCACACGCCTCACACATCGCACACGCCTCACACGCTGCACACGCCTCACACATCGCACACGCCTCACACATTGCACACGCCTCACACATCGCACACGCCTCACACATCGCACACGCCTCACACATCGCACACGCCTCACACATCGCACACGCCTCACACGCCTCACACATCGCACACGCCTCACACATCGCACACGCCTCACACGCCTCACACATCGCACACGCCTCACACATTGCACACGCCTCACACATCGCACACGCCTCACACATCGCACACGCCTCACACATCGCACACGCCTCACACATCGCACACGCCTCACACATCGCACACGCCTCACACATCGCACACGCCTCACACATCGACACGCCTCACACATCGCACACGCCTCACACATCGCACACGCCTCACACATCGCACACGCCTCACACATCGCACACGCCTCACACGCCTCACACATCGCACACGCCTCACACATCGCACACACCTCACACATCGCACACGCCGCACACGCCTCACACGCCTCACACATCGCACACGCCTCACACATCGCACACGCCTCACACGCCGCACACGCCTCACACGCCTCACACATCGCACACGCCTCACACATAGCCTCACACATCGTACACGCCTCACACGCCTCACACATCGCGCACGCCTCACACATCGCACACGCCTCACACATCGCACACGGCTCACACATCGCACACGCCTCACACATCGCACACGCCTCACACGCCGCACACGCCTCACACGCCTCACACATTGCACACGCTTCACACGCTGCACACGCCTCACACACGTCGCACACGCCTCACAAATCGCACACGCCTCACACATCGCACACGCCTCACACATCGCACACGCCTCACACATCGCACACGCCTCACACATCGCACACGCCTCACACATCGCACACGCCTCACACATCGCACACGCCTCACACATCGCACACGCCTCACACATCGCACACGCCTCACACATCGCACACGCCTCACACATCGCACACGCCTCACACATCGCACACGCCTCACACATCGCACAGAGAGTCCACAGTCGATCTTCTGTCAGTCAAAAGGTGTGGTGTGGAGCACAAGTCAGACTTTGGAAGAAGAAATGCACATAGTATTTGTGTTAAACGGCACAGATTACAAGTCTGTATAGTTTATTGTTTAAAATACATGTATACAAAGTGATCAATATGAAAAGGTGGAGATTAGCACTTGAGCTCCTGATAAAGTTAATGTATATTGTTGTCCCTGTCTGAATTAAGCCAAGTTTCTTTGTAGCGCACAATTCGTACACACGACAATTCAAAGTACTCCACACAACAGGAAAGAAAGGCATTCAAATCACAAAGACATGACAGAAATCAGCAAAATCTTCATTTCTATTAATTCAATTTCACAATTTTGCTGGCATGAATCATACATTTTGTCCGTGCTTAGTGATCCGCCAGATGGAAAACCAAATCTGTTGGACGACACTGGCACACACTCCAGAATAAATAAACTAACAAACAAAATAACTATATCAACATTTCACAGTACATTATTTTTTGCGACGTTGTGGGAAGGCTTACTGTATGTGGTTTTGCCATATCATCTCGTCACTCTTATTACTGTATTTTCTGGATAAGTTTCTATAAGTTGCACCTTTTTCATAGTTTGGCTGGGGTGCCTTATATGTGATATTATTAACACATTATTATATAATTTTGTTTGTTATTTTCACACTGACAACCACAAGAGGGCGCTCTAGGCGAACCAGACAGAACAAAACAAAAATGTAATAATAAAAGAAGGATAATTTTAATTGTATTGCAATTTTATAGATTTACCACTTCCTTATTCTGTAGATAACTTGACTGATGCCCTACAAATGTGAAGCTCCAAGAAAAAATAGAGAAATAGAAACAGAAATAGAAATAATTTGAATTGCTCATGTTAAGGTTTTTGTCAGCATTAGAACACGTGGCTCTGGCCTTTGCGCTGTTGCTCTGAAGTTTACAGCCCGGACTGCACTTTATTTTGGAACTATTGTGTCATTTTGTTACACGGGTCGTCATAGGATCCATGAGCTACTGTTTGTCATCTCCTGGGCCGCTTAAATAAGCCATAATAATGTGTTCAAAATGTTCAACTTTCATCAACGAGTCAACGATGCACTGATTCTCTGGACGGCCTGAAAACAGCTTCGTGTCTGTGTAGAACTTATTTGCTGTTGAGGTCGGCAGCTCAGATGGAGGACACCTAAGGCTGGGTTTACACCTAAAAGTCTGTTCTGAACGGACACCTGAAGCCCAGCACCGGCACCAATCATGAACCAGTGAGGCTAGAATTGTGGAGGCGATTGAGCTGCCGGTCCATAAACAGAGAAGTGTGTCCTCCATCTGCTGGTCAAGGCGCTGGCCATCCGGGTTCAGTTGTGATTGTAGTTCCTTTTTTAACCAGTAAGAGCAGCGCATCAGGTTCTCTTTATTGTCAAAACGTGAATCCGCCTGCAGCGTTTTTTCTTATTAATTCCATGGGTAATTACGTTTTTGATATTTAGTTTCTTGTCTGCGTGTTTATTCATATTCCACTGTCAATTGAAGACACATTAGAAATGCTCTGGGTGTATTATTCTTTTAATCCTTTTGAAAGGGAAGATAATGGATTTGCGCTGCATAAATGGGAGCTGGCTTCAAGGTTAATCGTGAATACGGTTATTGGGTCTGATCGATGAAGCCGTCCAAAACGCCAAACTGTCTGAAGGTTATTGTGGAAAGCAAATGGAAGTGATTTAACTACACTGAACTCTGAATCAAATCCAATTATGGGACTGGATCATGTCGCAGATTAAGGTTAGGTGGAAAAATAAGCATCATTTTGTAGAACCTAAGAAACCATTTAAGTTGAAAAGACAATATTGAGGCCACTGAAGGTATAGTTGTCTTCTGAAGCACCTGATTGGTTAAATCCAGAGAATGACTTACCAATACAAGTGTGTTGGGAACAAAAATGTGGTAGTGTTTCAACTAAAAGAGAGATATATGGAACAATAGGTAGTGTTAACGTGACACCGCAACATTCTAGAGCTCCAATAGTTTGCGGAGTCAATAATAAGTCGTAATAATGATATGGTTCAATCTTATTCAAAAACTGTAAATCTCTCATAAAGGTACATATGTATCCACCATCTTAGATTATTATACAATAATTACATACATACATTCTATAATGTGAACATAACTTATTATGTGTCATGGTGGCTGATTGGCTGGTCAGGGTTTGTGGTCTGGGCTCCCAGGCTGGACAGGGCCTTTCTCAGTGGAGTTTTCAGGTTTCCTCCTTTGGTGAGTTTTATCTCTGGGATTTGGTACTCCTACCAACCAACAAGCAGCATAAGTCAACTCCTCCAGCTCAGTGCAGCTCTGACCAAACCTAGCACAAGATCTGGAGATAGGTCCCTGGACGCTGTAATATAACACTTATGGCCCCAGACAGATTACACCAGCGCTACTGACCGGGTCAAGGAGTGGATACATTTCCTCATAAGTGTGCTTTAACCATGATTACAACTATTAAGAATGACCTCAATAAGAGAGAGTTTGATGTTACCCAAACAATGGTGTAAAGTGATATTTCTGGACTGTGTGGTTCATTTTATGGTCCCTTCACATGATGTGCTTGACTTGAACCTCAAACAAGACATTTACAGGCACATTTTAGCACATTCCTGATGCATTGTGAAAATATCATTCCATGTCTCATCACAGTGTCTCCAATTCATAATGACTCAAAGTCTTATTTTTTATTATAGCGCAGTGTTTTTTTTTTTTAAATCTCAAACATTAACATTATATACTGTATCAATCCAAGCATTATATATAAAACAATGCTATATATTGCTGTCCAAAAGTGTTCAACAGGTTCTTCAATGGACAAAGATAAAAACATTTGAGCCTTATAAGTTTTGAATTGTCAATATTAAAACAACACTGGTTTCAGAGTCTTGAAATAATAACTGTCTGTGGTGTTGAATGATAGATTGTCGTCTATGACAACCGCTTCAGTTATGTTCTGGTGGTACATCCCATGTAGGGGCGTGTCCTCCCACGATGGTCCCTCCTCCAGCGGCTCGTCCTCTGCCGCAGTGATGCCTATCATGAGGTTCAGGTGTGGGAGACAGGTTATTGGCCGATAGTTGGATGGGACTGTACCCTTGGAGGGATCCTTCAAGATCATGATCGCACGCCCTTCGATGAGTCCCTTCCCTTAACAGCTGGTTTATTTCTGTTGCCAGGCGCTTGTGGGGTGTTCTAAGTTTCTTTAGCCAGCAGGCATGAATCAGAGCCCAGTCAGTGCCTTGTGCTGCTTTCTTGGACATCTACCACTGTGATGGGCGATATATCGGTCCCAGTATTGTATCGGACACTATTTGGCATTGATATTGTGGCCAGTGTGTGCTACTGTGTCTTTCCTAGTTTGTGCTCAGTGATTCAGATTTGTCTTTTTTATGATCACATTTGTCTTTTTAAACAGACTCATGAGTAAAAATGTAAATAGAAGAGGCATTAGGCTAAAAATACATCTTTAGGTTTCCACAATCAAACCAAAAAGTATTTTACATTATTTTTCTCAAATGAAAAGTTAATTTGTGATCTTTACATCAACTTAGATTAGGTAGGTTTATAGGCTAAAGCTAAACATCTGATAGCAACAAGCCAAATGTCGGCTATTGAACCATCCCTAGTTGTTGATGAAGATACATCACACCATGAATATAAGCTAGAAAAAACTTTACATAATTTAGCACCTGTGATTGCAGCACAGAAACGCTGCTGCAAAACTAGTTCTATCCCTCATTCGGAATCTCTGCCACCACATCGTGCATTCTCCCGCCGTCATCCGCCTCTCACTCTCTCTCTTCATACATTTTAACGCTTTGCCGCGGCTTGACTTCTCATCACACACGTCCGTTATGGAAGTGACGCGGATGGATCTTTTTATCTTTCTTGCTGTTTCAAATATTAATAATAGTGTTGAATTATTCACAGGATGGCAGTGCTGGGGATGAGAGCGCTGTCCCAATCGTTTTTTAAAAGATGTGTTTTCTTTGTCTTAAGCGGTGAAGACGAGGAGAATTAAAAGCAGCAGTTCTTGTTCAATCAGCAGGAACACACTTACATATGTGGTAACTGCCAAGCTCCTGTCGAAGAATTCAAAGCGAGGTTAGATACCGTACTTTTCGGGCTATACAGCGCTGCTGAAGAAAAACAGCTCCAACAAAATGTACAAAGAAACAAAAAATGGTCAATAAGCCGCAGGTGCCCACGTTGTAACATGAGATAAACACACAGCGGTTGTCTTTTGAACCGGCCGCTGCGCCGCGGGTCGAATTAGACTCATTTCTCAGTGAATATGAGTTGATTGTAACAAAACACACAGCGTTTTGAAGCTTAAAATAAAGTGACCACTGTCCACTGACGTCTTCTTCGACAGTGTGTCAAATGCTTGCTGTCCCTAATCCCTCACTCATTGGTGAAGTGTCTTGCCTAAGGACTAGAGCCTCTGCTGGGAACTAGTTTTCCCAGTGGTCTCCCATCCAAGTACTAACCAAGCCCAAACCTGCTGAGAGATTGTTTAATAAAAATAAAATGTTCTTCTGGCCAGATGAGATTGGGCTTTGTCAAAGTGCAATGGCTTGATGTTGTCAGATGAAGGAACTTAAATCCATAGGATTGATATATTAACTTCTGTAAGTAGTAGATTTCTAACCCTGTGACAAGCTGGCCCCTGTCCAGGGTGAACCCCGCCTAAGGCCCAAAGTCACTGGGATAGGCTCCAGTCACCCGCGACCCCGAACGGAAAATAGCTGTAGAAAATGAATGAATGAAAAGTAGATTTCTTTCAAAAATAGTACATGCAGCATAGGCCTATGCCTTCGATGTGGAACTATCAAATAATTCAATTACTGAACAGCAAGGCAACCTATTAGCTAAGTAACAACAGTGTGTACTGCCAATGGGCAGACTTTAACTGAAGTAAAGGGTGGTAGCAAAAATGTTTAGCCCTTTTTGGGCCTATTTTATACCATGAACCATTACCAGACAAATTAAGGATTACACCCAACTTTGTACAAATGTATGACACATTGCTATGGTAACTTTACCAGCCACTTTGAACATCTGGGGAAGATATAAGGCAGGGGTCTCCAAGCTTTTTGTTTCCATAAGCTACTTTCACTAGAACAAGACAATTGTGAGCTACTTATATAAATAAATATTTTAGAGCTAATTTTGGCCAGAACAAACTGTAATTTCTGTTGTCTGAACATTTACTGTATCTCAAAATATAATACAAACTAAAATATTATTACTGCAGTGTACTTATCCACCTTCAAGGCACTCAAAGGATATGGTTCAGTATTCAAGTTATTAGCTAATAGGCACAACGGATGGATCTGGGGGAGTCTGGAAAAGGAATTTTATGAATAAAATTTTGGCAGGTCACTGCCCATTCACTTGACTGTATTATATGACTTTATTCTTTGTAACCCCCACAGCCCCTGGCCTTTCACATCTTCACCTCTCCTAACCTTCCCTGTGGACTGAGGCTTCAGGTAACACTCAGGCTGCAAACGTTTTTTCTCAGGACTGCTAAACTTATGTTTTATGTTGTAGGTACATTTATAACCTTTGAGTCTGACTTTGTGGAGTGCGTTTCCGTGTGTTGCTGTGTCAGTTTGCGTTTCCATTTATTCACTCTTTTGCATCTTTCTCCATGAATAAGGAGCAGATTAAAATCAAATAAATCTTGTAGCTCGACACCAGCAGAACAACGCCCAGGGGTCTTAAACCTAACCAAGCCCACTGCTCACTGCCTGCACCCCAAAGAGGAAACAGAAAAAGTAGAGGTGACACCTCAAAGAAGCACTCAGAGAAGTGTCTGCTGGGAAAGAGGAGAGTAAAGTTTGCGCAGGTCTACACGGTGAGAAAGCACTAAAGTGCCACGAGGGTAATTACAGTTGAGCATCAGTGATCAATGCAAAATCACAGCAAGCAAACAGGCATTAGCTTCACTGCAAACAGCTAGCCACGGGTTCTTTCTGTACCCAGCTGACGAAAGAAGATAAGAAGATCCACTTTTATCTTTTTTAACCTCCGGTCTGACCTCATGGGAGGCTGGTCCGGTCCACTTTCCTTTATTTGTTTCTTTCAAAAGGTTTCTGAAGCAGAGATCACACAGTCCCTTTCATTAACGCTGCCATGATCATGTCTGACCCGCTCCGCCGTGTCTCCAGCCTAAACAGCATAGCTCTATGGTGTAAACACACTAGGCTAAACGGGCGATAAAGCAAATCGCCCACTGCAGAGAGTTTGAATGTGGCTTTTCTCAATGTGACGTAGTCATTTTTCTTGGAATTTGATTGGCTAAAGATACACATTACTTTTCTCCAAGGCTCATGGGCGATTTTCAAACAGCCCACAACGGAAGATGAAGAGAGACCAAGCGTGGCTGAGAAAGCCAATGTTTTGGAAATCCTTTCACAAGCTTCTCCAAACGAGGCCGCGAGCCATAGGTTGGAGACCCTTGGTGTAAGGTTTTCAAAAAGATGTATTAAATCATTGTGGAATCATCTGAAAGAAAGCTGGTCCTTATTTTTTGACCACAGCATTTCCCCAGCACGGCACTGATAAAAACATCTCCTAATTGGTCATCCGCCCACTCCCTCCCATTCAGCTGCTGTTGTATTCAGTTATGTCTGATTCAAATGCATGTGGGAAAACCTCATAAAAGGGTGAGAACATGTGTTGTGGGGTTGTATCAAATCTTTTCATGTTGGTTGCATTCAGGAAGGGAACATTGTGCAAAAACTGACCCACCCATGGAAAAACCCCACTCGCAACATCACAGGGTCATTTACTGAAGTACATTTTTGGATATAAACATGTGCAAATGCAGTGCCGTAGTTGTAAACATAACCTTAGTATCAGTATTATACCTGAAAACACAAAACTGCATTTGTTTTCAAGCTCTATTCAGAATACTCAAAGCACTCACTCCTTCTTGATGCTCTGATGGTGCAAAGCTACATTTGCCTATAAATAGAAAATTGACGGAAAAGTGAGAAAACAATCCAATCAAAAAAGCAATTTTTCTACAATTTAGACAAAGAACAAATATCCTTTTTATAGAAAAAGAATCTAGCACTTATAGTTTGTAGTCTCCAGTTCATGCTTCAGTGCTCCTGGAGTTGTTTGCAATGTGGACTCTGAACTGGATTTAAACAGATATCTCAAATCTAATCGAAATACTTAAAAAAAAAAAAAAAAAAAACACACACAATTAATGCAGTGATTTGAAGTTTTGGAATTTAAACTCCGTCGGTCTATGTTTATGTCAGTGTGTGGAACTGAGCCATTGGCCGAAGTACTGCGGTGAGAGAACAATTTTAAACATTTGAACGTAAAATGTATCAATAACTTTTTAACAAGCACATTGTCTAATAATTTACACAACATAACAGAACTATATTCCCTCTGTCAAACAAGTCAGTTTTAATACTAGGGCTGGGAGTCGTAGGTGACTCACAATTCCTTGCAACACACGATACACCAATCCATAAAAAAAAAGAAATCAAGCACATTGAGCAGTTAAAATGCAATCCAATATAATTTTGAGCTTCTATTGTCAAAAACATACCTGGAGCATCATTCAGCTTCATTCACGCTAGTTTGATGATTCCTGGTTAGAAAGTCCTCTCCTCTGAGCGTCAAAAACACTCTGAATCTCCTCAATTTAAGTCCATACATCATCACCAGTCTGGTTCTGTGAATTTCTGTGTACTTAGACCCAGCTTGAAATGCGCTGAAATCTAAAATTCTCTCTGCAGCCAGTAGGTGGTGCCAAAACACAGGTAGTCCCAGGTTAAACAGAAAAGATCCAAATGTTACACTTTTTTGTTTTGTTCTAAAACATGAGATGCCAAACTTAAAGTACTATGGAGCATGTTTAAAGGCTAGTAACAATACAAGTACTGCATAATATTTGTCCTTTAAACAGAGCTCTCAGTGCAGCTTAATGGGAAGATGCGTCGGGAAGGACCAACAAGTGAATAACATCCCTCAGGACAAAAAAAGACATACAAAAGATAAAAAGAGATACAACTGGAGATCAAACAGGAAATCGCTCTTTTAAGACGCCTCAGTCTTACTTTGCTCTGTTTGGTTTTGGCAATGAGATGAACTATATCTTTTTTATCCTTTTTTCAAACCACAAAAGAAGTGTGCAGCTATCTAAATCTATTTAACTCATTCCTAGCCGTCACAAACTCTTTGCATTCATATTCTGACGAGTGCACGGCGTTAGAACTGTTTTTTAAGACTGAAGGGAAACTAAAATGTAGAGCTGCCAGAATTGCCAAAAAACAATGTTCCAAAATGTAATGTATTAATACAGCAGCCGGTATCAACAAATCATGATCGATGTATTGATATTCAAGCATAATATTAAAGCCCCACAGAATGTTGTTCAACCCAAAGGAAGAGTCAGTTTAGTGAAGGCGTGCATATACACACCACTTCAGGGTAAATCCATTCCGCCGTGGCTTCTGCCTTCCACACATCTCGCCTTTGCGTCGTAATGACACCCCGCGCTGAAGATATATTTATTTGCACTTCGACATAAGCCTCTCTAATGTGTGTCTTGGTCTGTAGAGAGCAGATCCAATTCAGGTAAAGCTCACTGTGGGCACCGGAACCCTTTAAGGTCCTCTTAGTGTCTGCACAAAGCGATGTGACTCAGGTATGATTATCTTCTGCTCAAAGGTGGGATTTGAAAGCGGCGAGGTGTATTATGGGAAAATCAGATCAGAGCTCCAAGGAAAAGCTGGGATTAAAAAGTCGTAATTAATTTTAGTGAAGCTCAACATTTAATATATGTTTATTTAAGATATTGCAAGAAGTAACCGGGAATTAGATTGGGAATTAGCATTTCAAATAGTCTGCTTTTTAAAATCTCACTATGATATACGTTGCCAAAGTGTATCAATGCATCAACAATGTGTTTAATTGCGTTGGCTGCTCTGGCTGTTGCAGTGTTGGCGCCGCGGGCAACATGTTTTGACCTTGTGTTTTGCACAGTTTGAACAGATTATCTTTCATGGGCAAACACTTTTTAGCATATCAGCTATTGGCCTTAGAGCCTGTACCCGATTTAGAGTCCAATCTGTTTTGCCCCAGTACAAATGTATTGTAAAAGCATCTATTCTGGTGAAAATCAGATCACAGTGCTCTCTCTGCATCTAATCATAGACCGTTTTACTCTGCACAAACAGGCAGTGCGCCGTTAGCATGCTAATGTTTGTTCACTTTGTGGTAAAACTCGCTCTGAGCTCAAAGAGTTATGAAAAGTGCTGATAAACTATGATGATTTAAGATGCTGGTTTGAAAATGAACTAGTCCTGTTTTTCATGCAAAAATGTAAAAGGTACAGAACCTTGAAAGTTACAGCCTTGGCCAAAATCCTGTTCTGGCTGACCACACGGGCGTATACTGACCTCCCTCCAAAAATGGTCAGATTAATTTAAATTAAAATAATTCATTTTAGGGGTGCTGAAGATATGTTAGGACCTTTTCCTGTTCATTCAGACTCAGAAGCAGTTTAATTCAATAGCGAGCTGAAAGTGCAGGTCCATGTGAACAGTGGCCTTCAGCGGATCGTATTCTCTTCTGTGTAAAAGGCACCACACAATGCCACTCACCGCCTTTTGTTTTCCTTTCATCGACAGTGATGCTCAAGAGAGAAGAAAATACATTCAATTTCCAACAATGCATTTCCACCATTGTGGTTCGGCATTTATGAATAGCACAAAGCCATGACCTAACTACACAGAAATATGAATACAAACATTGTTACAATTGTTACAATTGAACAAAACATTGTTTTTGCTCCCATTGTTCATGACAACACAAAGACCCATATCTCTGAAGTGTTGTTTATCTGTCAAAATCTGCCTTACTGAGGAACTCATATTGATATGAATAATCCATCCCAACACAAGATGCTGATGCATGAATAATGTGTTGGATATTGGCATGAATATTGTTGCAAGGCTGGTTTTCCACCCAGAAACAACAGGAGGCAACAATGGGAACTTTAAACGCCCTCGAAAATACATTTAACCATCAAAGGGACTTACAAAGACGTGTAATAAGGTTAATTCTTCTTTAAAACAACAGCATTCATAAAAGGCTGGACTCACTGCCAACATGTTATTTCACCGCAGTTTCCATTTCAAAGCTAATTGGATAATGCCAGTTTGGGGAGTAACTGCTACTTACTGGGCTGCTCAGGCTTGTAGGCTGCACAAACACTCACAGTAATGTGCACTCCACACACGCATGCTTTCCACTCTCAAGTGCATTTAAATGGCACTTTATTAAACCAATCAGAGTTTAATTCATTCTGAGTGGGACAGATGAGAACCCGGGTGGACACTACCCACTGAAGACACGTTTTATTTAATATGGCACCTAGACACCAAGCGCTAATGCTGCTACTGCTAGCTAAGCACAAAGGGATCGTATTTTAAGAAATATACTGAAATAATATGCATAGAAAGAGTTATATTGGTTAATAAAAAAAAAAAAATGAAAATTACAAATATACAAGATTAATAAAGGCATTAATAAAAGTTATACATTTCTATGCAGTTGGTAAATAAACCCAAGAAAAAGGGCACATCCATCCATCCATCCATCCATCCATCTTCTGCCGCTTTATCCGGGGCCGGGTCGCGGGGGCAGCAGTCTGAGCAGGGACTCCCAGACTTCCTTCTCCCCAGACACTTCCTCTAACTCCTCCGGGGGGATCCCGAGGCGTTCCCAGGCCAGCCGAGAGACATAGTCCCTCCAGCGTGTCCTGGGTCTTCCCCGGGGTCTCTTCCCGGTGGGACATGCCTGAAACACCTCCCGAGGGAGGCGCCCAGGAGGCTCCGGAACAGATGCCCGAGCCACCTCAGCTGGCTCCTCTCGACGTGGAGGAGCAGCGGCTCTACTCCGAGCTCCCCCCATGTGGCCGAGCTCCTCACCCTATCTCTAAGGGAGCGCCCAGCCACACGGCGGAGGAAACTCATTTCGACCGCTCATGACCATAGGTGAGGGTAGGAACGTAGACCGACCGGTAAATCGAGAGCTTTGCCTTTCGGCTCAGCTCCCTCTTCACCACAACGGTCCGATGCAGCGACTGCATCACTGCAGCCGCTGCACCGATCCGCCTGTCGAGCTCACGCTCCATCCTTCCCTCACTCGTGAACAAGACCCCGAGATACTTGAACTCCTCCACTTGGGGCAAGGACACCCCACCCACCTGGAGAGGGCAAGCCACCTTTTTCCGGTCGAGAACCATGGCCTCGGATTTGGAGGTGCTGATTCTCATCCCAGCTGCTTCACACTCGGCTGCAAACCGTCCCAGTGCATGTTGCAGGTCCGGGTTTGATGGAGCCATCAGGACAACATCGTCTGCAAACAGCAGAGATGAGATCCTGTGGTCCCCAAACCGGACACCCTCCGACCCCTGACTGCGCCTAGAAATTCTGTCCATAAAAATTATGAACAGAACCGGTGACAAAGGGCAGCCCTGGCGGAGCCCAACATGCACTGGGAACAGGTCTGACTTACTGCCGGCAATGCGAACACAGCTCCTGCTCCGGTCATACAGGGACCGGACAGCCCTGAGCAAAGGGCCCCGGACCCCGTACTCCCGGAGCACCCCCCAAAGGACACCCCGAGGGACAAGGTCGAAAGCCTTCTCCAGATCCACAAAGCACATGTGGACTGGTTGGGCAAACTCCCATGAGCCCTCGAGCACCCGATGGAGGGTATAGAGCTGGTCCAGTGTTCCACGACCGGGACGAAAACCACTCTGCTCCTCCTGAATCCGACGTTCGACTATCGGTCGGATTCTCCTCTCCAGTACCTTGGAATAGACCTTACCCGGGAGGCTGAGGAGTGTGATCCCTCTGTAGTTGGAACACACCCTCCGGTCCCCCTTCTTGAACAGAGGGACCACCACCCCGGTCTGCCAGTCCAGAGGCACGGTCCCCGAACGCGACGCGATGTTGGAGAGACGTGTCAACCAAGACAGTCCTACAACATCCAGATACTTTAGGTACTCAGGGCGGATCTCATCCACCCCCGGAGCCCTGCCACCGAGGAGTTTGCGAACAACCTCAGTGACTTCAGCTTGGGTGATGGATGAGCCAGCCTCCGAGTCCCCGGTCTCTACTTCCTCTTCGGAAGACGTGACTGAGGGATTAAGGAGATCCTCAAAGTATTCCTTCCACCGTCCGACGACATCCCCAGTCGAGGTCAGCAGGCCTCCACCCGCACCGTAAACGGTGTTGGTGAGACACTGCTTCCCCCTCCTGAGGCGCCGGACGGTTTGCCAGAATTTCTTTGGTGCCGACCGATAGTCCTCCTCCATGGCCTCCCCGAACTCCTCCCAGGCCCGGGTTTTTGCCTCTGCGACAGCACGAGCCGCGGCTCGCTTGGCCTGCCGATACCCGTCGATGACCTCCGGAGACCTACAAGCCAGAGTGGCCTGATAGGCCTCCTTCTTCAGTCTGACGGCATCCCTTACTTCCGGTGTCCACCACCGGGTTCGGGGGTTGCCGCCACGACAGGCACCGGAGACCTTGCGACCACAGCTCCGAGCAGCCGCATCAACAATGGAGGCGGAGAACATGGTCCACTCGGACTCAATGTCCCCAGCCTCCCCCGGGACATGGGAGAAGCTCTCCCGGAGGTACGAGTTGAATACCCTACTGACAGAGGGCTCCACTAGACGTTCCCAACAGACCCTCACAATGCGCTTGGGTCTGCCAAGTCTGTCCGGCTTCCTCCTCCGCCAGCGGATCCAACTCACCACCAGGTGGTGATCGGTTGACAACTCTGCCCCTCTCTTCACCCGAGTGTCCAAGACACGCGGCCGGAGGTCTGATGACACGACAACAAAGTCGATCATTGACCTCCGGCCTAGGGTGTCCTGGTGCCATGTGCACTGATGAACACCCTTGTGCTTGAACATGGTGTTCGTTATGGACAATCCGTGGCTAGCACAGAAGTCCAATAACTGAACACCGCTCGGGTTCAGATCGGGGAAGCCGTTCTTCCCGATCACCCCTCTCCAGGTGTCACTGTCATTGCCCACGTGGGCGTTGAAGTCCCCCAGTAGAACAATGGAGTCCCCGGTCGGTGCACTGTCCAGTACCCCTCCCAAGGACTCCAAGAAGGCCGGGTACTCTGCACTGCTGTTCGGCCCGTAGGCCGCCACAACAGTGAGAGACCTGTCCCCCACCCGAAGGCGGAGGGACGCGACCCTCTCGTTCACCGGGGTAAACTCCAACACGTGGCGGCTGAGCTGAGGGGCTATAAGCAAGCCCACACCAGCCCGCCGCCTCTCCCCGCGGGCAACACCAGAGAAGTGGAGTGTCCAGCCCCTCTCGAGGAGATGGGTTCCAGAGCCCAAACTGTGCGTGGAGGTGAGGCCGACTATATCTAGTCGGTATCGCTCAACCTCCCGCACAAGCTCAGGCTCTTTCCCCCCCAGCGAGGTGACATTCCATGTCCCCAGAGTTAGTCTCTGTGTCTGGAGATCTGGTCGCCGAGGCCCCTGCCGTCGACTGCCGCCCAGATCTCTCTGCACCGGCCCCTTATGGATCCTCCTGCGGGTGGTGGGCCCACGGGAGGGCGGCCCCACGTCGCTCTTTCGGGCTGTGCCTGGCCGGGCCCCGTGGGGTAAGACCCGGCCACCAGGCGCTCGCCATGGAGCACCCATCCCAGGCCTGGCTCCAGGATGGGGCCCCGGTGACGCCGATCCGGGCGAAGTAAACTGCCTTGTTATTGTTGTCAAAGGGCACATTTAAATATAAATACTGTGAAATTATAATGGCAGCACTATGGCATATATGTGGTATAATTGTGTAAATTGCACTTAGAAGTCAATGTTTGAATTCAAAGTAAAAATTTGCAAATGTTTATGTCAGTGACATGAAAAATGCAAATGAAGCTATTATGAAGCATTAGGGCTTAGCAATATGAGCACAAATATAGTCCTATCACAAATTCTGTCTTCATACTGATCACAAGTTTGAATGAGATGTTATGTAGTTGTTAGTATCCGCTCTGCAGAAACTCTAATTCCCATGTGCCCCTTGTGTTTGTCATGTGCTCCCATGGTTGTTTCTGTGTTTCCACCCTTCACCTGCCGTCTGTTACTTCCTGGATTTCCCAGTCACCTCCCACCACACCTGTTGTCAGTCTTCTCGTTACCTTTAATTAGTTTCTCCTGCCACTTGTTTGTTTCCACCAATCACCTGCTTCTCTGTGTGGATTTAAGTTCTGTCTCCCCTTTATTCTGTGTCTGTTAGTCACTTAATGTCTGTCCTGTTTGTAACGCCTGCCCTGCCCTGCCCTGCCCTGCCCTGCCCTGCCCTGCCCTGCCCTGTTCTGTTCTGTTCCTGCCTTGTTTACCTGCCTTTGTGGAATTTTGGATGTTTTGTGTTTTTTTTTGAATTTTGGACATTTTGAGCCTTTGTGCCTGCCTTTGGATTTTGAACTTTTGTTAAAAAATTCTGATTTGCCTTGATTTGAACTGCTTTTGGGTATTTGCCACCCGGATCATAACAGTAGTCTCATAAAAAAATCATCAAATTACTTTCTATATTCATACAAACTTTTAATCTGGGACATTTATTGCAACAATAGTTTGAAAAGGTCGAACTCTGCTCCAAACCACATGCTTTCACTGACAGAGGATCAATGAGGATTTGTTTATTTATTTGTCTATTTATTTCATTCATTTAAACTACTTTCTACAAAGACTACAGAAGACATCAACAAGAAGACAAATAAGATAACGCAAAACTAGGAGGATGAAACCCTTTGTGTTGTTGACAGCGCTGCAAACTCTTGGCCTTAGAAGTGGGAGGCTATTTTAAAAAACGTTTTGTGTTTGACACTTTCTTGTCAACCACATAATTGTTCATGCACAGTTCAGATGCAAAATGAAAATGCGTGTCCAAACATATTATGCATTATTCATGGGTTTTAGACTGCAACAACAATGGTCATCAATGTTGTATAGTTTAAGAAAATGTCCATTGTATATTCTAGACATGAATAAGAAGGCGCTGTATTCCAAAAACTGCGATATGGGGTACAAATACTGCAATATAGACAGTATTGCAATAATTTGCTCGCACCCAAAAAGGAATCAAATAGGTTAAAAAAATACCCTTTTTTTTTTTACAATTTTACCTTTTGTTTATTAGCCTTATGTAGGGAATGTATTTACCATATTTTCCGGACTATAAGTCGCAAATGCATAATGGAGAAGAAATAAACATATATAAGTCGCACTGGAGAATGAAATGAGGTTGCAATTGTGAAAATAACAAATAATATCACTTATAAGTCGCTCCAGAGTATAAGTACAAGTAAGTATAAGTTGCGCCCCAGCCAAAACTATAAAAAAAAGTCAGGAAAATATGGTAATTAGGCCACTTCTGATATAATTAGTGACATTCATGCGTGTTCTGTGCTCTCTACAGACTTCACATCACTGCGACTTATTCAGGGTTTTGTTTTATGTTTTTATCACCAAGAAAAGTCCTTATGTTGACAATGGCAATAAACCCTTTCTGATCCTGATCCTGATCCTGATTCTGATCCTGATTTTGTGGAGCCCTTATATTATGCCAGTGACACATACTAACTATTCATCAAACCGTAACTTATGAAAATGCATGTCCTCGTTATTTCCCCATGACTGTTGCCATGGTGACCGCCCCGTAAGTTTGAAGACGGATAATATAACGAGTGCACCGGAGGAGGAGGCCATGGCAAAGGTGGCTCGTCTGGGAAAAAAACTGCCGCCATTTTGTAAATATCAGTAGATGACACGACAGGGGAACTCTGGGCCGGCTAATAGTCTCAGTGGCTAAAAGGACAAAATGTTCTGCTCCGGGCTTTTGTGGTTAATGGGTAAATTAGCCTCAAATGCCACACCGTTGCTTTTAGCCGCTCCTGCACAGTCACTTTGTTCCTGCGCCACGAGTGAGGGAGGGGCAGTTTGTGGTGTTCAATGTAAGTAAGTAGTAATGTAACAGATTTGGACTTGTTTCTTCATAGTTTGGAACTCTTGAGTCTTGATCTATCAAAATGTGTATAAGATCAGGTGGTAATATTAAAGAAACGTCTTTTATACCAGTATAGATGTAACATTTTGAGCGGCAGGAGGAGGAGACAGGTATTGTCACAGCGTAATAATCTCACGTGTTTTGTCCCTCTCAAAGCCTCACTAAGAACAGAAAGAATACTTAAACCAAAAGTATCAAAAGTGAGGTGCTGATAAGCTTAAACGTATAGACGATATTTATCCTATTTGTGGCCACTAAAGTCTATTTTTATGAAGGTTAAAAGCAGAGGGGACCGAGCTCTCTCTGTGGCAGGGCCCAGGCTCTGGAACAGGTTAGATCTGCTGAGACACTAGAGCAGTTTAAATCTTTGTTAAAAAAGTACCTTTTCTCTCCGGCCTTTCGACATGAACCGAGCAGAGTCGTTATTTTGTGTCACTATTGTAAGTTGTGCTTTAGAAATAATCTTTGACGATGACATCTTTTTTTTAAAGAATCTACGACAAATGCATTCTTAACTGACACATTTTCCACTCAATATTTGCAAGTTGAAGCATACAAAAAAATGCAACGTCACTCATCATGAAAAATGGTCAAATCTCTCAAACGTGACGTTGTGGACACTCTCGCTGCTGCATCACAAAGACGCTCTGAGGTCCCAACGTAAACCCATTCAAACTGACCCTATTTCTAAATGAGCATGAGCGCAACTACAATAGGTTAATCTTCATGCTTTGTCGTCCTTCCTGCTCAAGAGTTGCACCCCTGCTCCGGCCTGACTGCCCCTGTATCGACGGAGAATGAATGAAAACGACCGATACCTCGACAACATCACATTAAGTGACTCACGATTCACAACTAACCAGCTAAACTCGGCGCCCCTTCGCTTAACCTTACAGTATCCCACATAGGAACGTCAATAGAATGTGAATGGCAGTAAGGCTAGCAAACACAATCCATTCGCGCAAAGTCAAATGTCGAGCGTCGAGCGATACGCAACGCCAATAGCCTTGAGTCAATCCGGAGAGCGGCCTCCCACGTAAAGTGTCACCCGGTCTCACTAGATGAATACGACTGCATGGAAATACTGCGTTTGAAAAGTCAAAAGAGCATTTAGTCGCTATACCGTGACTCTCCCCATGCGCGTTGACCCTGAGGCTAACGTGGCACGAACGAACAAAGCCAAGAGTAGGTTTAAGTACAGCTTTTCAGAGAAGTCCGCAAGACCAAGATAAAAAAAAAACACCAACTTTTACTTCTTTTGGAAGCTAAAAATATGATGCCATTAAGATACGTTTATTCTTTGAAAAAAATGATCCAACAACATGACAAAAAAATCGCACTCCAACATGTTGGACATGATTGGAAGGATATAAGCTTTCAATTGATACTGTAAGTGAAGATAAGTTTGTCAGCTTAAGTTCAGGAGTAAGACCACACCCCCTTCACGCCCCTTCCTGCGGCTGCACTATTTCAGCGTCCAAGTTATACACGCCGGTGTTCGTGATTTTCGTGCCCCTCCCTCCCACCCTCTTTTTAATCATCTTAATTCTTCTAATTCGAGGGTATCGAGGACCGGGAGCCCACAGCCCTCATCGCCAGAAACTCCCAAAATGGCATCAATTTCTGTACATTCGTGTTAATCATGTTTCTCGCACGCCAACGCACACTTAGCATCGTAGCTGGGGTCGTGGTCCTCGCAAGTGAAATTGCTGATAAAATTGTTAAGCTTTTTGAGATTTGCTGGGCGGCTCAACTTACCCCAGTCTCCCTTGTGTGACGTTGATCTTATATATGTCCATGGATACACTCTCTACACGGAAAGTTTCTTCTCTACCCGTTCAGCAGTTATCTCATCATGCGGTGAAAGCCTCCACATGTCCAGAGCGTGCAGAGCAGATGGGCATCAGCCTGGTCCCTGCTCCTCCAGCGCGCACTCGTGCCCGCGGCGTCAGACATCGTCGACACCTCATTCAGATCGTGTTCGCCGCCACAGGAACGTGTTGCAAACCTGGACATCTGCTCGTCTGATCGAAAAACGTCGGTGCGAGGACATGATGGCTACGGCACTCTCCGCACCTGCGACACAACCTTGACGGGGCGATTTAAAGCTAGGTCGCGCAGGAGGTGCTAAGAGGTACAATTTAACCGGGTCGAAGGCTTGTTTTAAGTAAAAGATGTAACGTTATGAAGTCAAACGTTATGGTGAAGTTAAAAGGACAAGGGAATTCTACTTTTTTAACTATTGGTACTGCAGCAAAAGGAAGGACAAAGGCTCCATACCAGTGTTTCGATCAGACTTTGACGTGTTGGGTTCAATACGTCGCAGGGAAAAGGTTTTATCTGCCGTTTTTTCCCCACAGATACAGTACATGAGGTATACGACAGTGGCTTTATTCTAACAGAGATGGGTTTTAGCTTTCTGTCACTGTCATCTTTTAGTAAATGGACCCAGGAATGACAAAAACACGTAGGACTTTTTAAACACTCTAACACCGCTTCGGGCTTTACGCGTCATTAATTAACGGCGCTAGCGATTCACATGACAGTTATACTTCTTAGTACTTGTTTAGTGGAAGGAAAGAGAACAGAAGAGCGCTGTGTGTTTGTGTGTTGTTGTCAGGGTTAGAGGAGAGAAGGTGCCTAACCCAAGGCAGTGAAATGCAGATACACATGACAGGAAGTCTTTTTTTGTCAAATAAATGATCCAAATACATAAAAAGCGAGGTATGTACAACATAAAATGCACGAAATAGAAAGAACACATGCTCCTAATGAGGCACTTTATTTTCAATGATTCAAATTCAAAGCTATGGCCTAATTTTAGACCAAATATACAACAAACTACTGACTACATTGAAGTCATTTAGTGAACAATTCTGTTTTATGTAGCAAATAAACAGAAACAAGTCGAACATTTTTTGTTCTTCTCAGGGCCCCCCAAAAAAGTCTAAATAATATCAAAATTGTGACTCATGTATCGTCCCATCTTTAGTGAATACTGTATTTTCCAGACTATAAGTCACACCTTTTGTCATAGTTTTGGCCGGGGTGAAATTTATACTCCAGAGCGACTTATATGTGATATTATTTGTTATTTTCACACTGGCAAACGCATTTCACATGCCAACCACAAGAGGGCGCTCTAGGCTCTAAGCGACGCAGAAGAAGAATCTGCACTTCCTCTTCCTCTGGAGTTTGTGGAGTTGTTTAGAAGTGACACAGAGGAAGAAGAATTCAGTGGATTTAGTGATTTGGGGTAAAACTGATGCTTTGCTAAACTTGTTAGCATGTTCTTTATGCTATAGTTATCTGAATAACTGTTCATATGTTACGTTAACATACCAGACACTTACCACAGTTCTGTCTATGCCTCATGTAGCTGAAGGTGTTAGCGTTAGCATACGTCATGTAGCTGAAGGTGTTAGCGTTAGCATACGTCATGTAGCTGAAGGTGTTAGCGTTAGCATTCGTCATGTAGCTGAAGGTGTTAGCGTTAGCATACGTCATGTAGCTGAAGGTGTTAGCGTTAGCATACGTCATGTAGCTGAAGGTGTTAGCGTTAGCATACGTCATGTCGCTGAAGGTGTTAGCGTTAGCATACGTCATGTAGCTGAAGGTGTTAGCGTTAGCATACGTACACCTATTCACCATGTTCTCTGTTATTTTAAACTGCATTTCAAGATGAAATGTCTGTTCTTGGATTTTATCAAATAAATGTCCTCGGGTGCGACTTATATGTTTTTCTTCTCTATTGTGCATTTTTTGGCTGGTGCGACTTATACTCCGGAAATTACGGTATATTTTGTCGCTCTTTCAAGCAGCTTCTTCAGTTCCTCTGACAGGGATCTGGAAAGTTACTGCCTTATATCTGTCAGAAATGGAGGAGCATAACTGCACAGAGACAAACACAAGCCAGTGTCAAGTTTGAAGTCAGGCGTACATAGGAATAGCTCTATGTGTCTTTGTTTTGGTTCAGGCCTGAGGATGGCGTTGTAAACTGGTGATAAATCGTACATTAGACGGTCCGTTTTTTCTGTTCAGAGATGGATGGTCCTGGCTCCTGACACAGCCTCTTCGACTCTCTTGTCTCAAACCGTCGCTTCTGCTTTGCCAGGATCTAAACTTCACGCCGCTCAAAGATGTGGTTAGAGGTTTTGAGCTGGGGATGCATGGGCAGAATGGGGGTCTTGAGCAGTTCTAACAAACGGAGCAAACGAGATTACATTTGCTCAATTTCTCTCTCTTCTGCCCTCTCTATTGTCCTTTTCTTTTTTACTTTCTTAGATCTTTCGAAAGCCTATTTGGCATATCCACATAGAGAGAGGGCTTGCCTTCATTATAGTTCCCCTCTTCAGACAGATACATTATAAAGGCATGTACTAACCAGATCCAGATCAGAACTGAAGCAGCTACTTGTGATCCCTCAAAAACCTTTATCTAGTTGACAGAATTCAATGGTGCAATATCTACCTCGACAACTGACATTATAAGCCTCAATTTGAAAGATGTTCAAACAAAGAACTTTAAGTATAAAAAAAACTAAAAAAAACAATGCTGGCTTTTTTAATAAGGTGTCACAAACCTGTTTCTTGCCGACGTGGTTGCATTGCAAAGACAATCTTGCTTCTCTGTTAAGACCTCCCTGACCTCATGACATCAGACCGTCGAGTGGTGCAGTTTCTCTAGCAATTTAGCACGAACCGCGAGAGCCTTTGAACCGGGCGGCTGAGTGCGCAAGTCGATGCTCGCAGCTGCATAAGGAGTAAAGCAACAGCAACAGCAAAAAAACAGTTGGTACGAGCCATTCACTACAAATAATGGCTTTTTTTACAGGGCCTATGTTCTGGGGGCCCTGTGCGCATCGCTGTTCGGAGGTTGTATTATATTTATTGTCATGTTTCAAAAATAAGAAGGACAGCTACGCATTTTTGAAACAGATGCATACTAAAGTAAAAGATAATATGGATGCATAAACAGTTAATCCTCATGTGACGTGTTCTTTGCTAGATTTGGGGGCGCTGTACCAGGTTTTTTTTCATGTGATGAAGTAAAATCGGTTCAAATAAGACCTGTTTGCGTTTTATCCTCCACAAAACCAGGACGAGCAAATGTTTGTTAGCTTTACTGTGATGATCTATGGTCAATTTGTGGATTTTCTGTTTGGAGTTTTAAACTTGTCTATGGCGGGTCCACAACAGCTTGTATTCATGGAGAAAGTATGACTCTCCTTGTCAGTATGGCATTACATTTGTCTAACTTAAGTATTTTTGAGCAATAAAAATACCATAGAAACTGAATGAATGATAGAGTTACATTTAATGCCATACTAACAAACATTTCAGGCAACTCAATACTATATAAGGATATTATGCCTCTGGGGAGGATTTAAGCGCATTATTAATTTTATGGTAAAATATGTATTGCTCTGACTATTCTTGACAAGCCTTGGGAATTACATTAGTAACAGTTATGTATTCTTGTTGTGTGCACTTAAATGTAGCTGAAAACATAGTAAATATATGTACCAATAGTACCTCCTCTCCAATATGTGAAATTAAAGCATAAGAAAATGCTAAAACATGAACATAAACTATTGAAATAGGTATACAGTATGTACTCAATGCTGTTTCTTTCATGTAGTACTGACCCTATACATTTACATGAGGCTTCCATTATATTGAAAAAGGTGAATTCATTTGCGAACATTACACTCGCGCCCGTTGATTTAAACGATCATCAATCCGTCACGTGCCCCGGCCACAATTCGCCCGTGTCAGCAGGTAAACGCATGACTACCCTTACCATAATGTAAGATACGCCGCCATCGCCCCGAGACCGTAAATAATTCCTACGTGGTCAGTAAATCTAACACGCCCCGCGCATTTGCATAGACAAGCAGCTTCGCGTTCTGGGTTGGATTGGTGGTCACTCACACAGAGCCCCGCTGGGGACATGATATAGCGAGTCATGTGGTCTGTTTCCAGGCAAAAAGAGCAGCGTGAAATGACCTTAGAAATTTGGTGGGCGGTTTATTGCATGAAATGGAATAAAAGCAGTGGATTGCGCGTGCTCTCTCAGTGTCAATCAAGTCATTTTCTCTCGTAAGAGCTCAAAATACTTGAAAATGAAATGTCTAATAACGCGTGCAAACAACGACAACTTTGCTTAATATTTTTGATGAGTTTGTGCGTGGCATCTCAAAAAACAAAAAGCAAGTAAACAATAGTAGAAAACCAGATAAACCACAGCTACTTTCTACTCTTTAATATGCTTGTTGTGGCCCTGATCCTCACTAATCGCAATATCAGGGAGAAAATATGAGTTAAATATAAAAGTACATTTAAACAAAACAACAGCTCAATGGACAAAAATGTAGCGAAAAAAAAGAATGTTTTTGGAATATAAATGAAAAAAACGAATAGCCTAACGTTAAACAAATGGAGATTCTTAGCTACTAAATACTAAAGTGACTAGAAGTGACCCAGCAGTGTATCGGGTTGATTGTAAGTATAGAGTATCTGAGGAGGAAACAACAAAGAAACGTTGCATTATTATTAAGGGAACTTGCAATTTAAAAGGTTCAGGCACTTTGATATATTGTTGCTGTGACTGGAACGTTCACAGTATGACATTAAACATATCTATCGTGTAACCTGTAACAAAAATGGCATTGTACATCTTTAATAACGTTTCTGGAAGCAAGCCCATCAGCACACAGTTAACCTTTTGCACTTATGCCTGCCAAAGCTCCCGAAGTTCTTCTCAAAAAGTTCCGGTCTGATTTGGATTGTTCACCACTTGTCGGCCGGAGCAGACACAGGTACAGCCGGGGACAATGTCGCTCTGCTCTGCCTGATTCTCTTAATATGCCTCAGTGGGACTTGTCAGAGATTCTCCTTCATGCTCCTCTCTCCGGTCACAATTATGTAACAATGGCAAAATGGGGATGGTGATATAGAATTTGGTATGGCTTCTCTCTTGAGTTTCCCCAGTAGCGTCATTAGTTTGGCATCAGAATTTAAAGTAGTTTAAAAACAATTATGCATTTGGTTAAATGACACGGGGAGACAAAAAGACCACCACCTGCTTGTCTTCATGACGATCCTATTGCCGTATATGGCAGCTGCTCATGAGCGCATGTCACCAGTTAGCCTTTAGCAGCTAGTACACAGTGTCCCGGATGTTACGTAGGCTCACGTACCAGGTGATGGGTGACAAACACGATGTTGGCAGTTATCGACCATAAGCATTCTCCCAGTTGTCTCAAAGGTGCTTGAAAATGTTGCAGCAGAGCATCTTACGGAACACTCTGATTCAAATTCTCTTCTACACCCGATGCAGTTTAAGTTTAGGTGAAAATACTCAACAGATTTAGCCTGCTGTTACTTCTAGGAAACAATCAGGACACACATGGACCAGGAAAGAGCAGTGGGGGCAGTCCTCCTTGATCTACGCAAAGCCTTCACTGTAAATCACCAGATAATCCTTAAACTATATAACTATATCATTTTGAGAGTGTATGGAAAGTTTGTAAAGTCTTATTTGAGTGATCAGTGTGTTCGGGTGAACATTGTGATGTCTTCATTTAAAGCTAAACCCACGGGAGTGCCCCAAGGGTTCATTCTTGGACCCCTGCTTTTGACATAAAGGAATGTAAATGTATTTAAATATTCCGGTCTAATAATTTACTGGAGCCAGCGAGGTTGACGGCCAGAGGAGAGTGACGTGTTCAGAGATGCAGAGTCCTCGTCCTCCTCTCGAGCCATAACCCTCTGGAACAGTGAAATCATCTCATGTACAAGTTATGACATGTTCACACGCCTGACAAAACAATGGCTTCTAACTGAACAAACATGTACACACTGAACTGTCACCAACGCAGCACAACATGAGCTGTAAAGCTGTAAATGTGAGTGAGCTCGTGTTTTAGAGCGGGACAGGATTTACAAAATGTTATTGCACTGTCCCTGAAAAATAAAATAATAGGCTAAATACAACTCCAGGTGTAAATCTGTGTTTTTGATGAGGGAGCAAAGTTATAACATGACTAAGACTTTAACAATGTGTGTCCTTTAATGAACAATAATATGCCCCACTGACTTTTTCTAAGCTTGTTGTTATTTCCTCATCAAAAACCTTGGCGTTGTGTTTGGTTTTATTCCGTCATGTTCGAGTAATCCAACATACAGTATTTGGTCTCTCTCGTGGGAACTCCTAATCCTCGCCTCCTCCTCATGATGTCATCTGGTGGTAATCCACTACAAACATTCCAAACGTCTTTATTGACATGGATTTTGTGTTCATTGGCGATCAAATTGTCCTAACAAATGATTACAAATGAACAACTTGCCCGTGCCAGTGTCCATGCGCCATCTGCAGGCAAATGTGGACTTTGCGTTACACTTTTAATCAGGCTTTACTCTCACCTGTTTTCCACACATGTGTTTAAATAAAACCGTGTCCAAGACCAAGTAAGACATTTACATGATATTTTAACAATCTGTCAAAAATGTGCTTGTAAATGTTCTGGTTGAGTTTTAATTTGAGTAAAAAAACCTAAAAACAACCACAAGAGATTAGAAATATAACTTTATACCCTTATTTGGGATATTACACTAAAAGTAGTTTTATTTTCAAGATTTTGGATTGTTTGGATTAACTAAAAAAATGATTAGATTATCAAAATGTTTTCTCTCTATATATATATATCTATCTCCCATCTCTAGAGGAAATTGTAGCTAAAACTTAAAAAAACTCTAGTCTGTTACACAAAAACATATTACTCAAGTTGGACCAAAAGTACAATGTCTGAAAAAACGTACAATAGCATTAAAAAGGTACTACTTAAATGTAATTACAACCCACCTCTTTCTATCGAGGACTGCCGTTGCCTCCATAAATAAAAGAACAAATAAATCATAGACTCATTTTTATAACATTAACAACTGGACATTTAAATTACAATATTAAAACCCAGAATAGAAAGGACAGAACGCCTGCCTTTCCACTGGGCACTTCGCCACTCCTGCCCGCACGATCATAATAATTAGCGGATATAAATTGACCATAATTCTCAATACGTGTGAGTGATTGGTGCTCTGTAAATGTTAGCCCTGTAATTACAAGTGGATTGTCCAGGAAGTAGCCGGCGTCACAGTCCCGACGCCGATGGGACGACCCCTCCTGCCCTCAATCAAGGACAATGGAAATCAATCAATGCACACTTTATGGTAATTCCAGGCTGCGATATGAGTCATCTTTTAAAGGTCGCGGTCATTAATGGATTAGAGTTAGAACATGGTGAGTGGATGGAGTTTTTATATGTATTCTATGTGTTTATGTATTAGTGGGTTGTCACTTTTGTTTTTTTCTTTCTTAAATCGAGTGTTATTCCCGTATTTCAAAATATAGACACTGTAGAAAAGGTAAAATGTGGAATTATTCGTAATTTACACAGCCATTTTTACAGTTTGACCCTTGTGCCTTGTTAGAAAATGGATACACAGGGGGTGTTTGGGATGGGAGGGGTCAAAAAATGTGTTCATTGTCCTTATTTCGCCCCGCCCCTATTTCCCTCTTTTCTTACATGATCTTTCTTTCATTGTAATGGCTCTTCCTGTCCAGCGGGAACTCTGTAGGTTTAAATGAAGAACGAGGGAACAGTCTCACCGCTAAAACATGCTATAAAGTCGATTGATTTGTGTAAAATGTCCAAGGTTCACGCGACCAACAAATCAACAATGCACCGAAAATGGCTTTTTAGTCTGTGTAGAACTTATTTTCTCTGGAGGTCGGCAGCGCTGTGGTAACTATTACAACCTGAAGAAAGATTACGTCGTGTGGCGGCGCTCGGACGGGCTTCTGGACTAAGGTGAATCAAAGAAGACGATGGAGACACACATTATAGAAACACATTGATTAGTAGTGCAGACCGGTCTGATCTGGGTGAAACTTACTCGTGTAAACGCACAAATCTGTGATAATTTTCATGGCAATCGAACAACCACAAGTTATGCGTCTAAATTTACTTTCAGATACACATATCTTCAAAAACAAGGCAAAAGGGTTAAGGTTGTGACTTAGGAATCAAAAGGTTTTGATTCTTCTGCAAAAATATCAATACCAAAAATATCCCAATTTTTCTAGAACATATTTGTTGTTTCTTTAATGTTGTAATTTATTATTATTTGTTTTTTAATACATGGATAATTTAGTTTACTAAGGGAAAGTTCTTTATGGTAGAGAAGTTTGAATGCATTTTAAAACAAAATTCATTGGCATCATAATATCAATATGTGCCATAGTATTTACTTTGTATCTGTATTTTCTATCACTGGTACCGCCCATTTTTATCTTTTAGAATTATAAAACTGTGCTGTTACTTCAAAATAACATTGCCTATTTTTGTCTGATGAAACTAAAAAGAAGCGTGGTCCTCGTGGGAAAATGTCTTTTTCGCTCAAGTCAAGGAAAGAACTCCGGTCAAAGGTCAAAACCGACTGCCGTGCACTTTACGTCCACTGCTTTGAGGAAACGGTCGAGAATCCGCCGATTTGTCAATTCATCACACAACATTCGATCTCTTTGACTAAATCATACGACATTAAAGGTTTACCGTCATATCAAACCAGCAACAGATCCGCAGGAGAAAGACCAGACACTGCTGTTTATTCAATTATCCGCTAGCGAACTTTAGTAAAAACGATACGACGTTTATAAAAACCTTTCGCTTTTGAGAAGGCTGACGACCACAGATCTTACTGGTTGTTAGCGCTATTTAAACTCCAGACAAAAGCTGTCGACCAGAAGAAAGCAGCAAAACAAAATAATCTGAAAAACCTGAAAACTGAAATTCTGGTTGTTCCTCAAAATGTTTCTCCATTTTTAGAACGCTAACCAGAACTAATCGTCTTATTTGGACTGCCGGCGATTTTACACACCCGTTCCACAAAACCGCTTCCTGTTTACCTATCGTTAATCTCTTCATTGGCCCCCGCTTCTAAATGGCCTTTTGTGTTCAACGGAAAACAAAGAGGGTTTAATTTATGTCCGTATTGTGGAAGCGCTTGTCTCTTTTGCAAACGCGGTATTCTCCGAAGGCGGCTGCGGCCCGCCGGAGTGCGTTGCCGCTCTGAACTATCATATCTCCACAGCATATTATTGTCAAAAGGGTGGAGAGGCCGCGGGGGTAATCAAGGATGAAATGAGTTGGGATAAGGTCCTTTATTGGCGTCGCGTCTCGGCAGATGAGTTCCAATAGCCGTCTGGCGATATCCCGAAAGCTCCATGGATACGGGGCCTCCTCTACCCGCCGCTAATCAAATCTGGCAACGTAATTTAGAAGCGTGCGAGGGTGTGTTTTAAGTGCAGGAGTGTTTTAAGTGCAGGAGTGTTAAGTGCAGGAGTGTTTTAAGTGCAGGAGTGTTAAGTGCAGGAGTGTTTTAAGTGCAGGAGTGTTAAGTGCAGGAGTGTTTTAAGTGCAGCTTTTAACACAGTGCCAAGTTGTGTGGGTTTATTTTATGTATTTATTGCGATTTTATGATTTTGCTTTCATTTGATTCTACTGATTGAATTGTTTTAGGGCCTGTGACATCGCATTCAGCACTTAGTAAAGCTTTTGTTGGGTTTTTATGCAATATTTTTGTCTCTGTGCAGCACTTTGGAACCAGTTTTGTGTATAACATGTACTATATAAATAAAGTGGATTTGGTAGAGTAGAGGCTTTGGTTTCGCACATTAATCTTAGATACAAACAAAGGCTGCGAGTGTAAAATGTTGGAATAAATCTGGTGGAAGTGTATGGACATTAAAATCCAGGGGGAACAACTTTGTTAGACTCTAAAGTCAATTTAGCATTAGGGTACTGTACGGTGGTGCTCTGTGCTCTGGGCCAGGTGGGCAGCCACACTGGCATCGAGAGATTAGCTGTGCAACACACTGTCCAAACGTCAACAGCTCCGTCATACTCAGCCTTTCCTCCTGTTCCCAGATACATATAACAAATTCATTCTATTGGTATTGACCTTTAGACATGCCCTTGGGAGCCTTTGCTTTGGCATCTCATGTTTTAGAACTTGAAATAATGTATGTAATGAAAACCACACATTTCTTGCTCTCAGGCATACGCTCATCAAGAATCGTGTTAGCACCCCATCTACTGGCAACAGATGGAGATGGGGAAATGGAAACAAATGCTAGCTTGCCCCGACATGCTAATGTAGGCACAGAATGTAACGTATACTTTGTTAATCTCACGGGAGGGAAATTCATTCTCTGTATTTGCTCATCCTTCAATGTCACTTGGACAACAGCAGAGAGCTGCTGGTCACTCAAGAACCCTTCTCCACATCTGAACCAGCCATGGTCAGGACCTTAGCAGCTTTTGAGTTGCGAAAACCCACTCTGACACAGGAAAAAACATGCAACCAATACATAGAAAGTCTTGCCCAGGAGTAGAACCAACAACCTTCTTGCTGTCAGGCGTGAGTGCTAGCCACTCAGCTACCGCGTTGTTCTTCTTTTGATGTCACAAATCTAGGAAATTTGAAACCAACTGTTTTTGTGAGGCTCAGAGAAGGAGCAGAGGAGATGATTTGAGATAATTACAAGTTCAGGTTTGTTTTTGATGAGCGAACAATGATATAACATGGTTAAAAGTTGAAAAAGTAATCTTTGTATAATCTAAGTCCTTTACAGTCCATTCTACATTCTACTGCAGCTAAAGCTCATTTACTAGACCTTGTGAGTTTTTACAATTCCCACATAGATTCATCCCAAAAGCGAGGAGCTCCTGCCCAAAATCTTGCCTCAATTGTCATTTGATCACTGCTCCTGACTGTTCCAGATAACATTAAAGGGGATCAAACCTATACAAGACCACACAGCATCATGAAAGCACTATTGCACTTACCACATCTGCTTGCCTTTTCTTACACCAACTTTTGCCCTTTCTGTCCCATTACCTAGAGTTCCACTATTGCTGCAGCCCTCCCACCCCCTTGTTCTTTACAATGGTGACCATGTATGTCCATTAACCTTTAAGAGACTGCAAATAGAGGGGGAAAAGCCATAGAAATAGATTTAAGTGCCTGTTTTTCTGTTTGCTGAGAAAAAAGTTCTTAATGGTTTATGGCAGTTATTGTAAATTACATGGATAAAGACTGCCATTTTAATGATTAAGGGTTTTTTGTTCAGACTAAGGGCAGTGGGCAGTGTTTAAATTCAGTTTCGTAAAAGTCACACCTACCTTTTTTTTTGCTTTTGGAACCCACTTGTTTCTAAAATTCAGCATGCCAGGAAAAAGGCCACATTTTTGTTGCTGCAGCACAGATATTTTGTAAATGCAGCTCTCATGGTCAAATGTGTACAATCCGCATCCAATTACAAAGCGTTTTACCGTCCGAGAACCAGGAAGTGTTAGCATGCTAGTTGTTGTTAGCATTACCGTGACGGAAACGCTGCGCGCTCTGAAAGTTGTGAAAAGCGCAACAACTCATTAATTGCTATGTATAATTAGAATGCTAAGACTGTGTCAGGAAAGTGCGAGATAAGTTTAGAAACTGTTTAAAATGTACTATTTTTTCAACGTTTTTACAATGTGTATTTGTATCTGTAGCTTGCAAAAATACAGTATCTGAACTAAAATTATGTCGAGAAATTGTGACAACGAGATCCACTTTTAAATATGTAATTTAGACCAAGGCTGGATTTTATTTTTTTCATTATGAACAAACAAAAGCAATGTTTAGGTGTTAGGTCAGGACCACTTTTCTTTTAACAAGTGATGACCTTGATGAGTGTGGTCCCTATGCAAAAAATATATATTCAATTAGTGTCTCTTCGAGCTGTTCATATACCCAGAATGCTTTGCACTTACAGTCAGAGGTGGGTAGAATCGCCAAAGTATGTGCCCAAGTAATAATATCATCACTTCAAAATAATAATGTAGAAATACAAAGTAGTGGTCCAGGAAAGGATTCCAGTGAGAGTAAGAAGTACCCGTATTTTCTGGACTATAAGTCGCACCAGTCAAAAAATGTATAATAAAGAAGAAAAAAACATATAAATGCAGTTGCAAGTGTGAAAATAACAAATAATATCACATATAAGTTGCTCCGGAGTCAAGTGTAAGTATAAGTATATAAGTATAAATAAAGTATAAGTCGCACCCCGGCCAAAACTATAAAAAAGGTGCGACTTATAGTCCGGAAAATACGGTATTTGGTGAATTGTCTGAACGCAACCTTCTTTTGTATATTGTATTTTTGCTGTTCCATTTCACATCAGTCGCTCTAATATTCTTTTAACTAAAATAAAATGACTCCAAAACCCAGTAGCTCCACTTATGGAACACATTATTCTGCAGTATATAAATACCCAGAAGCTGCAAAAGAGCAAAAATGTCTCTTACTTGCAGTAATTGTTGATGATTATAAATGTACATTTCTAAACGTAAAACCGAATTGTATTGCTTTTGAGAATATTTGAGTTGATGTCAATAAAGAGTAACGGTGCCTTAAGACTTACTGAAAAGCTGGATATGTATATGAATGAATGCTCTCTTGAATGTTTTCTTTTCTCTTATCTTCTACAATTTATCTTCTACAATGGTGGAACGGCCCAAGTGCATAATAGTTATCCAGGAATGCTAACGGCACCTGCAAAGTAAATGCAACAGCTGTGCTAGCATCGTGTTACTTCTGAAGAATAATGCATTAACCTTTCTGAGGTAACGCCGTATCAAAAACTTCCATTAAGACTCTTACTTAAATTAGTTGTGCTTCGAATACCTATAATTTGCCAGGAAATGTATAAGAAGGGGAAAAGACAGGCAGACCACGCTCCCTGATATGAATCTACGGTTTGGTAAATGGTCAAATTCATACTGCGCTTTTCCATCTTCAAGTCACTCTTCCCCATCCACACGCACATTCATCCACCAGTGCCTTGCCCAAGGACACAACAACCTGCAGCCCAGCGCTCAATCAATGATCTTTACGTTGAGAGTGGGATTCGAACCGCTGACCATCGGATCAGAGGCAACTGAGCAGAGAAACCAGCACGAAACCAAGAGCCCCAACAGTCCACGGTCTCTTCCAACTCGCAGTCACTCACAACTGTGTCTAGGTGGAAGTCAATGTCATTTGACAGAGAAACAACTCTTTTCAAAGGCTCGGCCACAAAATGAGAAAATCTAAATCATACCTGGAGGAGTGGCGAAAGCAACAGAGATGAACAAATAATGTAATGTTTTTATTTATGTGTTCTTTTATTTATGTGTTTATGTGCACATTTTCTTTCATTCAGTGTGAGAGAAAGCCTGTGTGCTGCCTTGAATATGAAATGTTAGATCTTAAAATTGCACGTGGTTTTCCACTCACAGCCCTGACACTCTCTCTGATATTGGCAATAAATCATAAAGGTATAACTGAGTGGAATACAAATATGGAATGGGCTATATGAGAGGGAATACCAAAGAGTCAGAGAGAAGAGACTGTATGACTACTGAGCCTGAGCTGTGCATTGATTCTGCCTTGAACATGGTAGTGATGTATGTCAGCCGGACTCCAACTACTACCATGGCCAAGGCCAAAGAGACAAAAGACATCAGAGACAAAACTGTTGACCTCCACATGGCTGGAAAGGGCTATCGGGCAATTGGCGGCTTAGTGAAAAAAGATGTTGTTGGATTTGTTAGAATATTGAAGAGGCTAAAGATGACTATCATTCTCCCTCAGACTGGGGCTCCATGCAAGATCTCACCTCATCAGTGATGATAAGAAAGGGAAGTAATCAGCTCAGAACTACACAGGAGGAGCTGGTCAATGACCTGCAGAGAGCTGGGACCACAGTTTCAAAGGTTACTATCGGTAATACACTACGTCGTCATGGTTTAAAGTCATGCATCGCATAGAAGGTTCCACTGCTTAAGTCGGCACATGTCCAGGTCCGGCTGAAGTTTGCCACTGACCATCTGGATGATCCAGAGGAGTCATGGGAGGAAGTCATGTGGTCAGATGAGACCAAAATATAATATTTTGGTATAAACTCCACTCGCCGTGTTTGGAGGAAGAAGAAGGATGAGGACCATCCCAAGAACACCATCCCAGGACTGCACTGTTTTAAGGAACGAATGGGGCCATGTATTGTGAGATTTTGGCAGTTTTGTTTAGCTGTGCACATGACTGAAATTACTTAATTTGCACTCTTCTCTTTTATGTCTTAATCTGTTTTGTGATTTCAGTATTTAAATGCATTTTTCCTGTTGTGTGAAGCACTTTGAATTGCCTTGTGTACGAATTGTGCCCTACAATTAAGCTTGCCTTGCCTTCTGTGCGATGCATGATTTCAAACCATGATGGCATAGTGTATTACTCTCCCTGGTTTTGTCCTGGTTTAGTCTTGCTTAAGTCCTGGTTTTGCTCTGGTTTAGACTTGCTTTAATCTTGGTTAAGACTTGGTTTAGTCCTGGTTTAGTCCCGGTTTTGTCCTGGTTTAGTCCCGGTTTTGTCCTGGTTTAGTCTTGCTTAGTCCTGGTTTAGTCCTGGTTTAGTCCTTGTTTTGACCCGGTTTAGTCCTGGTTTAGTCCCGGTTTAGTCCTAGTTTTGACCCGGTTTAGTCCTGGTTTAGTCCCGGTTTAGTCCTAGTTTAGTCCTGGTTCAGGCTTGCGTGTCAATCCAACAGAAAAGCCTTTAAATATATTCGTTGTGATTGATGTAGTACAACTTAAAGCACCTTTTTTTCTCCTTTCCTAAACAACAACATCCAGCACATTTATACATTTGTCTTCCATTGGACAGTTCCATCACCACTTGTAATCCACATCCACAGACCTGTGCAGAACCGCTCTCGTTTACATTTGAATTGTCTTTGAATCGTCGTGGAAACAGCCCATACATTGGAGTACATTGTTCAAACAGAGAGAGCGACGCCGTAGGCCTTAAAGCACAAACGTGAAATGGCACTCTCGATGCGTCCGTGCCCTCCATCCCAACCTTGTGCTCTTTGAAGTATTTCCAAGGGCAACTCACTGTAGATCCAAGTGTCCCCGGTTCCAGCTCATTATCCTCATTGTGTGGCTGGAGTGAGAGGTGGTCCTTAAGGGAACAGCACCCCCCAATCAGAGCAGTGTGTTTCTGTGCGTCACATAGTCAGAATCCTGTTCATTTAAAAAGACACTTTTATCAGATTGTGTTTGTTTGATGGATAATCTATTTTCTACTGAAATATAATGAAAACTGTGTGAATAAAGACAATAAATGATGAAAATGTTTAAATGTCTGGTTCTATTAAAATTGTCTATAGAGGATTTCTGTCTGGCCTAACTTAGACATCTGATTGATTGATTGATTGAGTGAGTGAGTGAGTGAGTGACAGACTCCGGTCCAGATCCGGACCAAAGCGGCGTCCCATCCAGGCCAGAACCCCTGAACGAGCAGTGCAGCTTCCTGTGATGAGCAGGTTTTAAGAAATTGTCCAAAATGAACTGTGACATTGCATTTTTCCTTCAGGTCTCCTTTCTCTCCTTCTCGCTCCAAACTCAGGGGCCCAGCACAGGAAGAGCAAAGCAGACGTGGAGGAAGACACAGGTAGTGGACAGTGGGCATAGCACAGACACACCGCGTGTTAAGGTGCTAAATGATGTGCGTTTTATTACCATCTGATTCGAGTGTGAAGCGAGTCTGAGGAGGAAATGAATCAAGACGTCTCTAAATGCAGAGGAGCAGATGAAAGACCTCGGCCACTGTCAGCCTTTCATGAGCCGTGAACTCATCCTCTGGAGATGCGTCCTCGAGCGCTCACTGCTCCCTGACAGAGCCTCAGTGCCATTGGAGGAGGGGTCAAATGCAGAGGACACGTGCCATTGGAGGAGGGGTCAAATGCAGAGGACACGTTTCCCATTGGTGACAATAAAGTGTACATTACATTACTGTATCTTACTCTTCACTCTCAATGTCCCGCTACATCTGTCCTGTACGACAAAGCCTTTGGCCAGGCTATTATGGAGCAGCCCCAGACTGTTTTTTAAAGTAAAGCTTAAACATTGACAACATAAAAATGCTCCAGGAAAGTTTTTATGTGTTTTGGGTTCGTTGAACTCAGAGATATACTTGATAAATCAACATTGCACAGTTTTCTTCTGAGCTCAGACGAGTGAAGTGACATTTTTTTCAGTGGCTGTTGTTTGAAAAAAACAAAAAAATGAAAATTTCCATCAAGTCAATGCCACTGCAGAGACTAAAAAAACAGGCCAACTCATTTTGCCAGTGTTCTGTGGGTAATTTGTAATCTGAAACTTGGAATTATTTCAGACGTTTTAGGCAAAGCCGTTCGGCAGTTTGGGATGATTGATATTTGGGAGCTGCTTTGTTCCCTGGAGTTCTCTGTGGAGCCAGAAAGAAAATGCAATTTTAAACAGGAACGATGCAATTGAGGGGAAGTATAATAGACATCTCTGTTATAAAGAGGAGAATATGGAGAGGCTGAGGAGGCTGAGGGCTCTGCTGCTGTGAGGGGAGAAAAGTTTTAGCAATAGCATAAAGGAAGGGAGTACAAGAATATGAATGTACTCGCTAAGGGATCATCTCAAAATTGGTTGAAGCTGAAACGACTTAAGTCTGGCTTCACATCACATGTTACGCGTTGATAAAACGATAGTAGCTTGATAGACCTGCTCACCTCTAGTGAACATCCCTGAACATCCTTTGTAAGTTTATATTTAGAAGTTATGAACTCTTCAAATAATGTCACCTGTAGCGCATGTTTGTTCACTCAATCCACATGGTCCACGGGCCCGAGGGGCCCCAGGGGCCCTACGGCACATCCCATTCTACCCAAACTGTGAGATGACCACATTGAGATAGTCTCAAGAGGATGAGAGAGTGAGAAACTAATGTTTCTTGTCAAAATCTGTAATTGTCAATTGCCTGTGTTTAGACCTTAGACATGTCAGAGTGACAGGAGCAGGACACGCCCTTTTGTCGCAGCGAGAATCTCACGTCTTCTGTGATTGGCCGAAACCTCATGCGGGTTTGTGTTGGTTCTTCTTCCGGTCAGTGCGTAGCACGTTGCTAGAGCCAAATCTCTTGATCATTGTCTTGCAGCAAAAAAGCTTTTCCAACTTTTCTGCACCAGCCGCGTTGGCGACGGCGACGCCCGCCCCGCCCCTTGCGCGGGCCACGGCGTGTCGTGCTCCCCCGTGCGCTCCTGTAGCACCTGCGCACGCACCCGCCCCGCTCCTCGCACGCACCCGCGTACTCCGTGCACGCACTCGCCGCCTAATGTTGGCCTAATGCTCGTTGGCCTAATGCCCCCCCAAGACGAAAAATATTAAGTCTCACAGTATCCTCCAATTAAATCACACATAAAATTTGAATTTGTTAAAGAAAAATAATCCAAAAAATCCACCTTTTTTAATTAGCTACTGCCTCATCTCACACTGCCACTTTCAATATCTGATTTGTACATAGCTCTATCTCACCGCTCCAGTTTCGCTCGCCCTAATGAGGTGCCCGGGTTTTGTCTTCTCGTATTATTTCCTCAAAGGGAGAGAGCAGCTGGCACCTTCCTCAGCCAATTTGCCACCCTCTTTTCCTCCACACGCTAACGACATGTATCCAAATAATGAGGTCCTTGCATGACCAAAGATGCTGGGTTGGAGCACCTTTATCACCGAGGATACCGTCAGCTTGCATCGAGAAGAGCGCCATCTACCACCAGCGGAGCGGCGAGCGGGAGAACGCGGCGGCCGTTCGTGATTTTCAACAATAGACTTAGATTTGGAAGCAAAATCGGGCCGAAAGCGATGCTATTTTTGGGACGAGCAAAAACGCATGATTCTGAATGGCAGAAAAACAATGTGGTGTTTTATATTGAGCATGAAAAGATATCCATGTAAAGAAAGTGAGAATTCTGGATGAAATGATACAATACTTAATGGTTCAAATATCAAGCGAAATGAAATTGAAACAAAAAATATATATAGCTGTAAAGATATAAAGATAAATCTCATTCCGCTGGCAAAAAATCCTCCCCAAAAACATTTTGACTCACACATAAATCATAATCAGAGACTTTAATTCTGTCATGATTATTGTAAGGGGGAAATTTGTTGATTTTACGATGAATCACGATTATCGGCAAAAAGTGTAAAACGTTGATATTGTATTCAACTTGGAAATATTCTTGTGAGAGGAATATTTTTAATTCTAACTATTAACCTGCCTACCATTTAATACAGCAGATTATTTAGAAAAGAAAATATAATGACCACAAATGGGTTTAATAATGTACATTTAAGCTTCTTGGAGCCTCATTGTAGCTCTTTGCAAAAGTGTGGTTTCAAAATAAAAGCATGAAACTATAATATGAACAGGAAAAGACGCTCCCCTCTGATTGAGAGCATTCTTCTTTAGAGTTCTAATGTACCAACTGCTCAGCCGACAGAGATTTAAGCTGTCAAAAAGAGCCGATTTTTAAACGATTTCTTTATTTTTGCACCTTTTCTTGTATTTTAAACACTCAAAGCTCTTGACACAGCGTTGTAAGACTTAGCTTAGCCTTGCTCTCCATGCTCGCTCCGCTCTCGCTGATTGGACAGAACTCATTACAGGGAGTTTTTATTTATTTCCTTTGTTAAATGTAGCATTTGAGGATGTTCGTTCTTGACACATTTAGCCTCATTTATTTGTTCTGCCTTTTGTTTCATTCATTCGCCCCTTGAGAAAACTGCTGTTGTGATTGTGGGCGTTACAAAAATACATGTAATTGAAATTGAACTGAATTTAGCAATGCGACTGCTTTTCTCTACACGTTTCAATGTCGTCCAAGCATTTCCTTTTTGACAAAGGGTCACTACAAAGGGTCACTTGAATTTATTGGGCCTATATCTATCTATATATCTATCTATACATATGAATATTGCATTCATCTCCCTCCTGATATCAAGGGCGGTTTACAGTCAGGTCGGTTTAATTTAATTCCCTTTTTTTTTTTTTTTTTTACTCCAGGTCTTGTTTCAAAGCATCAAAACGTACATTTTCCTATATCCATGAATTCACATTTTGCGGTTTTAATACTTACAAAACACAACGTGATTGTAACTAACTCCATTTGCGACCAATTTCCATTTGAAGCTTTCATGATGTAATTCAATGGCTTCTCACACGTTCCATTTTCAAAATCCTTCGATCCAAATTCAAAGCTAGAAAAAGTTACACATACTTAGAAGTGCAGGATGTTCTGCCATCTGCACCATGAAGATGTTACTAAGCACCATGAGGATGTTACTAAGCACCATGAGGATGTTACTAAGCACCATGAGGATGTTACGGCACCATGAGGATGTTACTAGGCACCATGGGGATGTTACTAGGCCCCATGAGGATGTTACTAGGCACCATGAGGATGTTACTAGGCCCCATGAGGATGTTACTAGGCGCCATGAGGATGTTACTAGGCATCATGAGGATGTTACTAAGCACCATGAGGATGTTACTAAGCACCATGAGGATGTTACTAGGCACCATGAGGATGTTACTAGGCACCATGAGGATGTTACTAAGCACAAGGAGGATGTTACTAGGCACCATGAGGATGTTACTAAGCACCATGAGGATGTTACTAGGCACCATGAGGATGTTACTAGGCACCATGAGGATGTTACTAAGCACCATGAGGATGTTACTAGGCCCCATGAGGATGTTACTAGGCGCCATGAGGATGTTACTAGGCATCATGAGGATGTTACTAAGCACCATGAGGATGTTACTAAGCACCATGAGGATGTTACTAAGCACCATGAGGATGTTACTAAGCACCATGAGGATGTTACTAGGCGCCATGAGGATGTTACTAGGCGCCATGAGGATGTTACTAGGCGCCATGAGGATGTTACTAAGCACCATGAGGATGTTACTAGGCGCCATGAGGATGTTACTAGGCGCCATGAGGATGTTACTAGGCACCATGAGGATGTTACTAAGCACCATGAGGATGTTACTAGGCGCCATGAGGACGTTACTAGGTGTGTTCAAGATGCTGAAATCCTCACCTGGATTGTCAGCAAGAGCAGCGGCTGAAGCCAAGAGGCTTAGAAACAATTGTAACGCTCCACACGGCACAGATCACACAGCGTCCAGGGGAAGGGACAGATCTCACACTTCTTTGAACACTACATTCAACTTTAACAATGCATCCCTGTTTCCCTCATGCCACAGATGGACACGCACATCACTGGAGGATGAGGACAAAGAATATGGAGCTCAGAAGAGAGTTTCATGCTCGATTTTCTATGGAGAACATTACTTTTAAGCTCATTGAATTAATCATGTTATCTGTCCTTTACTAAGTATATCTGTGATGATATAAAGATATATATAGATGAACTTTAGGGCGGCAAGTTTCTGATCAAAACAGATCGGGTCCAATCAGCTGTCAATCCACTGTCTCTTCATGTATTTAGATCACTACAATTCCCATCATATCGGCATTAAACACATCTAGTATCTCCATAGAGACAAGCAGGTGAGTCTACCAGCCCAAGTTACAGGTCACATCTGCGGTGAGGCAACCCCACTGCAATTGAATAAATGCAAAAATGTAAATATAATACCATACAGTGGAACATTCCAGGAAAAGTAATTCGATTTCCATGGAGACTTAATCTGAATCTATTAACTAAGGTGTCCTGTCGGAGCGATAATTAAACTGTCATGCCTCACTGTGGTTTACAAAACTGTACCATCAAAATGGTCATCAAACCGAATCTATAATAGATCGCAATTATCCAGTTATGACATCATGGAGTGTATGCGTGTCATGATATCCCAGCGCACAGAAACCACTCTATATTTGGTCGTTTCTACAATCTCTGGCTCTCTCTCTCCCTCCACACACACACTAATGAAGGCGCGAGATGAGTTCTGTGTCGAGGGGATCCATTAGTACGCCGAGTGTGTGTCCCATAATGCATTGAGGCGGTCATTAGGAGGAAGGAGCAGTCTACAGGTCCTGGCTCCTAACATATACATGCATAAGTGGCATTTGTAGATTGAACCTTTCAATTGTAGTGTTGAGATTCAATCATTTTGTCTCATTTGCAGCCTGCAGCTGTCAGGAGCAGTCTAGAGTCCAGGGAGCCAACTCTCCATCTCAAGCCAGGATCTTGGTTAAGAGCTCCTGTACAGTCCATATGTATATTAGGTTGGTAGAATTCAGGGGACTGCTCCACCTCTCTAGGGTCACAAGTGGCTCTTTAAAGCCTTTGGTACGGCTCGTTGATTTTTGATTGAGAAACTAGGTCAGGGGTCGGCAACCTGCGGCTCCAGAGCTGCATGCGGCTCTTTAGCGCCGTCCTAGTGGCTCCCTGGAGCTTTTTCAAAAGTGTATGAAAATGGAACTAGATGGGGGGGATATATTTGTTTGTTTTAATATGGTTTCTGTAGGAGGACAAACATGACGCAAACATTCTTAACATTTTCCAATGCTGTAAAAATATTTTTAATAAATATAACATTTCAACATTTCTGTCAACGAAGATTTGCGTCATAGCCTGCGACACACGTTTCAGTGCGACGTACGTGGGCGGAACACGAGGGCGGAGCACATGGGCGGAGCACATGGGCGGAGATGTCCCGGGCAAACAGGAACAAAAGAGAGAACAATGGATTCAAGGAAGAATCGACGCAGAAGGACGGCCTGCATGTTCACTTTGTGATGAGAAGTTGTCAAATAACAAAAAGAATCATTTGGAAAGACATTTCCAGGGAAGGCATGCTAAATGTGTTGCAAACCGGGAGATAATAAAGTGTGGAAAACCGTTCACAGATGGTGAGTAAATGAAGGATTCTCTGCAATGACAGAAAAGAATAAAATGTCAATAAAATGTCAGACATGAATTCAGCTCCAACTCAAGTGCCTGTGATGAGTCGTGTGATGTGATCGATATTGAACAGGCAGCGCTGTCATGCAGGTATGTGATAATTACTGGCTGTGTTCAATCCCACTGTTGCCCAGATACGGGGGAAAGAGAAGAGGATTGTATTGTTATTCAGGTTTGAAGAGGCCAAAAATGTGATTTCTTGATTGTATTTCTATATTTTCATCAATGTAACAAAACATAATACATTAACAATTGTGATGGAAGTTAAACTTGAAGCAGCAAATATTGTATATCAAAGTAGTCACGTGGTTTTACCATGGTGCTATATTCTTTGCAAATCCTTGCCCATGTTTCAAAAGAAGATTATGATGAGTAAGAAAAACGATGGTGTGGAGTTACAATGTACATATTACATCATAATGCACCAGGATGCACAAACTTACATATCATTTGTTCAAAGATTTCTTGGGGCATAAACCCCCACACTTGCAATAAATGTGTTATGTTACATTAACTTTACAGTTGATTGACATAATTAAAAACTGTCTATATCAATGAAACAATTTACACACAACTGGCAACATTTTCTGACAGTTTAAACAATCATTTAACAAAATAAAGCTGTTATCGGGTATCATTACATGTCTCATCATAAATAGTGTGTAATTTACATGGCTTTTGACCCTCGTTTACAGTATGGTTGCTAGGTAACAGCTAGGTTACCTAGGCTATTCTATATCTGTGTAATCCCTCATTCATCCAGGAGTGATCCATCGAAGAAAAAGCTTCATCTGGACAATGTTTTAAAGAGGTTTCAACTTTAAAATTGCAAATAAAATAAATGTATATTTTTTTAAAATCAGTTTGATCAATTTTAAGTATCCACTTTTGTAAAGTCAAACATTTGTGCATTGCTTAGTGTCAAAAATGTCAGACTGCCCCCAAAATAATTTAAATATCAGCCTTTTTGCATGTTCTGTTTTTCATTGTTTGGATTATTGGTTGATTATTGGTTTATTGACACACCTTGCACCATTGTGGCATCACACATTATGGGGTCAATCTGACACTGCCGGGGGCCATTGGAATGTTAATGCCTGTGCAGTGACGTCATATTGACAGGAAGAAACATCAAGCACGTTAAATTAATTTATATTAACATGTAAGAAATCACACGTATATTTAGATTTTGTCCATTTGTAACTGTAAAATGCTGCGTGTTTTGAATGTGTATTCTCTTGATCAAGAATAGTTATAACTGTTCAAACTACCTTTCTCTGATCTCACACATTTTCTGAAAATGACACCGCTTTCATTCCTAAACGCCATGAAAAAGTCATATTGATATTTCCTTCTCCGACGCTGGCTCCCTCAGTATTGTGCGTCATGCCAGAACACATTAGCAGCGCTGGCAGTCGACACAATGTGCGCGGACAGACTAATGAACAGACATTTCACAGATAATGGAGCTGAAAGGGGGCCAGACACAAACACGCAAATTAAAAAGGCAGAAATAGCAAAGACAATAACAGGATTTGCTCGCCATGTTCCGTAGATCTGTCTCCACAAAGACAAAAGGTATTACACACATGGTTTGAACAGTTTTTTTTATGAGAGTGTAGTTGTAGCCGTGACTTTAATTGGAGCTAAGTAGCGCAAAAGTCGATGGACATGTATGGAAAATACTTTCTTTCCCATGAAGAGAGAACACAATTCGTACACAAGGACAATTTAAAGTGCTTCAAACAACAGGAGAAAATGCATTAAAATCCTAAAGACATGAAAGAAATCACAATACAGTGTAAGACGTTGTTTAGCTTAGATATGAACATTGCCAGAGTAAAGACCTGTCTCACATCTTCAGGAAGACGGTTCTAGATTTGCTTGTTGCGGTGTAAATGGTATGGCCATCTCTGCTAAAAAACAGGCCGTTGTGCCTCATTCACCACTTGTAAACTACTAGATGAACAGGAACGCCTGTCCCTGCAGAGCATCTGTGAGACGGCCCCTTTAAGATCCCGAATGACCCATCGCATGCTCTGTTCTCAGAAGGAGTTGTTATCTTCAGGGGGAGGTTCAGGATTGCACAATGTAGCATGAACATGCTTCAGAATTACCTTGTGCCAGTGTCTGTTATGTTACTGAACAAGGACAGTTAGCATGGGATACTGTAACTGCACCTTATTGCAAATGGTTTGTAATATGTAGTAGTATTAGTAGCAGTAGTATTAGTAGTAGTAGTATTATTAGTAGTAGTATTAGTTCTATAAGGATGGTGAAAAGTATCAAAAATCAGATACTAATACTATCAAAACTAGATATTCTTTTTAATAAGTATCGATACTATAAAAAACACTTTGCTAAAACAATTTAATAGTTACCTTGAGCCTTATCAGAAGCAGCAACAAGTCCACAAGGTTTATTGAAGAATTTAGAAATATTTTGTATTGAAAATGTCTTCTGTCTAAAACTAAAATAGAGCATGTTTTATCATCTCCAATAAGGAGATCGTGGGTTTGATTCCCGAGCCAGATCAACATCACATGATCTCTCTGGATGGAGTCTGCATGTCTTTCTCGTGTTGCCGTGGTGTTCTCCCGGGTTCTGCGGCTTCCTCCCACGCTCCAAACACATGCACCTGTTTGTTGTTCAACTTCTGCAGCCGACGCTCAGACGCCCAAAATGCACATCGACAAATGCTCAAAACGCCACAAAAACGTTGGATGTCCTGGGCGCACGTCCACATAGACTTTGAATGTAAACTGGATGCTTTGATGCTGCGGTGAGAACGCTCATTAAAGGTCCCATAACATGCAAAATCGACTTTTCAGAGCTTTTAACCTTCTTACATTGCTCTTTGTGCTTCATATATGTCCAGAGTGTTTTTTTGATTGATTCCCGCAGTGTTTAGCTTTAGTACAGACTATCTCCTTTCCTCCAATCTCCAAACTGACGGGGGGTGTTCACAGGACCGAGTCATAATCACAGGCACGCGTCATCATCCCCCCTCACCCTCCCCCACCCCCCTCCCGCCCCCTTCCCCCCGGCTCCGCGCTGCTCGTCTCCTCATTCAAGCCCCGGAGTTTTTCTGCTTCGATTTACGAGGAAACACGGTTCAAAGAGGCCCAAAACGTCATTATTGATATCGCACTCTTTACTATAATCACAATGGTGAAGGTTTATGTGGCAGTTGATGCAGCAACCGGGAAAATAAACGGAGAGAAGTTCTATCCGATACCGAAAAACCAGGAAATAAGAGCGCGATGGACATAAGACTACGTCACGGGTGGGCGGGGCACACACGCTCTGAGACTACGTCACGGGTGGGCGGGGGAGCCAGATCGCTCTTGGCAAGGGTGGGGGCGAATATCAAACCAAGCCGTTTGCATTTCCGGGTTGGTGAGGGGGTTCAAGGTCTGGGTGATATTTATAACTATTATGTTAAGGGTGTTGCACAACCCTTATTATTATCAATTATACACTTAGGATAGACTACGAAACGTGGAAAAAAGCACGTTATGGCACCTTTAAGACAAAGTGTGACAATAAAGTGAATCAAGAATCTTAAAATGCCACTAAAAAGAGGCGGGGCTAGTAGCAGAGAATCTGTTTTGTGTTGAACAGGAAGAGCCATTTTAGATTCATATTGTGTTGAAAATGAACAAAATAAAAAGAAAAGCATCATCTTAGTTGAGGTTGACCGGAATGGGATTTTTCCTGGTCAATACCGATATCGATGGTTTAGAATCCAGGGAAACCGTTGGCCGATAAGCTCTGCCGTTTTAATAATAATAATAATGGGGTGTGGGGCAGTCAATGTGGATGTTGAAGTCACCAGTGAGTAGGAGGCGGGCAGAGAGAGAGGATGCGATGGTGAGGAGTTCAGACAATTCAGTGAGGAAAGAGGGGTGGGGCTTTGGGGGACGATAGATCAGGATAGCGGTGATAGAGTTGGGGAGGGAGAAGGCGAGGTATTCAAATGATGAAATGGATGGAAGGTTGAGGTTCAGTTCAGTGATGGATGTAGATTTTTTATGAATAACAGCAAGACCTCCCCCACGCCCGGAGAGGCGGGGTTTGGCAGTGTAAGTGTAGTTGGAGGGAGTGGCTTGGTTGAGAGCATAGAAGTCCAGGGGCTGATGCCATGTTTC